>NW_028229601.1:0-297776 GCF_053477565.2 Lygodium microphyllum | reverse complement strand
TATCATTTTTTCATTGATTTTAACTAGATATAACTCTATCTATCTAGTAAACTCCTCTTTCAATTTCATGGAAATGATTAATCACCATACAAATTATCTTAGTTTAGATGTAATAATACAATCAATTGTATAAGGTGGGAATATTAAAGAATCGATGAAGAGAAATGATGCAAGATTTTTCATATCATAAATTGAAATTTTCATAAGAGGTTTTAATATAAATGTTTCACTCCAATAGGAGTACATAATCAAGACTTACACTACAAGGATACGGAGGCATAGCGACCGCGCTTTCCAACACAAAATAGCGGCGTCGCTATGCGACGCAAATAGCGACGATGCTTAGATGGAAAAACACAAGCCGAAACCCGAGCGCGTTATTTTGCGCGAATGAACAAAAGAGAGAGCGAAAGGGAGAGTGAACTCCATCTTGCATTTGAGAGGGAGAGGGAGAGAAAGAGAGAAAGAGGGGGAAGGAAAGCTTCTCACTGCCGCCACCGCCGTTTGCAAAGAAGATGAGGAAGTGTACGGAGGGCGAAGAGGAGCCGCTGAATCCATCCTCGGGCTTTTGCGGTGAGTGCATTGTTCCCTGTTGCTTTGTTTTTTTTCTCCTTTTCTTTTACTTGTTTTTGTTAAAAATCATGTGTATTGAGAGAGAAAGAGAGGAAATGAGAGAGGGAGAGGATGAGAGAAAAGGAAAGAAGGAACGAGAGAGAGAGGGAGAAAACATTAAACATAATAGGGAAAGAGAGAAAGAGAGGGAGAGGGAGGGAGGGAGAGAGAGAGGGAGGGAGAGGTTGTTATTATTGTTGTTGTTTTATTTCTTCTTTTCTTTTTTTCTTGTTTGTTGTTGTTGCTGTTTTTGGTAGTGGTAGTGGTAGTGGTAGTGGGAGTGGGAGTGGGAGTGGTAGTGGTAGTGGTAGTGGTAGTTGTTTAATTTATTCTTTTTTGTGGTAGTTGTAGTCATGGTTGTAGTTATTGTAGTCATGATTGTAGTAGTAGTACTAGTAGTAGTAATAGTATTTTTCTTATTTGTTGTAGTAGTAGTAGTTTTTTTTCTTTTCTTGTTTGTAGTAGTAGTAGTAATAGTAGTAGTAGTAGTAGTGGTAGTAGTAGTTTTTTCTTATTTTCTTGTTTATTGTAGTAGTAGTTGTTGTTTTTTCTTCTTTTCTTGTTTATTATAGTGGTAGTAGTAGTGGTTTGTTGTTGTAGTAGTCATAGTCATAGTCCTAGTCGTGGTTGTAGTAGTAGTGGTGGTGGTGGTGGTTTTCTTGTTTGTTGTTATTGTTGTTATTTTTTTTTCTTTCTTTTTTTTTCTTGTTTATTGTTGTTTAGTTTTTTTTTTTTTTTTGTTATTGTAGTAGTGGTAGTAGTAGTAGTTTTTTCTTCTTTGTTTGTAGTAGTAGTAGTAGTTTTTTTCTTCTTCTTCTTTTCATGTTTATTGTAGTGGTAGTGGTAGTAATAGAGAGAGAGAGAGATGTTTTCTTAAAGGAAATGAGAGAGGGAGAGGAAGAGAAAAAGAAAGAAGGAACGAGAGACATGGAATAAACATATAACATAATAAAGAAAGAGAAAAAGAGAGATAGATGGAAGGAGAGAAGAGAATGAATGGATAAAAAACAAAGAGAGAGTGGTGGCGAGGTCCGGTGAGGTCTGGTGCAATACCACAAGACAGAAAACACTCCGACATACGTTAATTTGTGGGTGGGTGAAAAATTTACATATGTTAATTTTATTGAGTTATAAGAGTAGAAATCCCTTCTCAAACAATTTAAGAAAGAAAAAAAGAATGATAACAAGTCCCATGTCCCTGCTCTTAATGTAAGCAGGCAATTAGACGAAAACGTCGATTGTCTATAGAACACCTATGACGCTTTGGCAAGTTTCAATCTAAGATCATTGATCACGAAATCTCATATTTTGAGCAAACAGTAAGAAAAGTGTATATCAATCATGCGTTGTATTCGCAAGCTAATTGAATACCATATACAAAAACATTGGGTATGGCTGACAAATTTTCTATCCAGGGAGGTGACGTCTCGTCCCAAGGAGGAGTGCACATTTTGCGGCCAGTTAGAAGATTTCGTGGGCGTGCGATGGATGGAGTGCATGAGCCAATCCACCACCTGGAAGGTACTACCCAATCTATAATCTCAATACCGAAGGAGACAGACAGTCTTCTAAACTTACCTACAATCTTGGAGCCTGAGATGGAGGCAATGATAGATGCATTGATGACCATGGATGTCGAGACTTTTGATCCGCTTATAGAGGAAGCATCCATACCATTATATGATGGGTGCCGAGTATCTCTCCTGAAGGCACTGCTTGCACTCCTAAGTATGCAAGCAAAATACGGGTGGAGCGATGTGAGTGTGACCGAGTTTTTCAAGTACTGTGTATGTACGCTTCGTTGATTTCTTTTCATCACTATCATTAAAAACATTTGTGCTTTTTCAAGGTGTTTTATGATTTTTTAAAGGTTACTGAAGTATCATATATTACCACTTACAAATACCATGCTTGAGTCTCATGATGATGCGCGACATGTTTTACGAAAGCTTGGCATGGACTACAACATCATCCATGCATGTATCAACGATTGCATACTATTTCGAGGAGAATACAAGACTATGGACAAATGCCCAAAGTGTGGTGCTCACAGGTATCAACAGGACTTGCAAGGGCAAACCATCCCGCAAAAAGTTCTTAGACACTTTCCGCTTATCCCCCACATAAATCACATGTTTCATACGTCCGACATGGTGAGCTTGACAACGTAGCATTCGCAGAATAGGTCCATAGATGGAGTTCAACGAATATCAGCGGATTCATGCGCATGGAGCCACATTGACTCTACCTTCCCAAGCTTTGCCCAAGAGCCAACGAATCTTCGTCTTGGTCTTGCTATGGATGGCATGAACCCATTCGGTCTGCGCTCAACTTCTTACAGTGTGTGGCCTATAGTCCTTGTCAACTACAATATCCCTCCATGGCTTTCTATGAAGAAAAGACAACTCATCCTTAGCTTGCTCGTTCCCGGCTACTACAAAGTCAAAAATATGGATGTGTATCTTCGTCCATTAGTCGATGAGCTTAAGATTTTGTGGGAGGAGGGGGTCATCGTACAAGATATGAGCAAGCATGATGGTCGATGGTCTGCCAATATTCGAGCCATTCTCATGTGGGCCATGCATGACTTTCTGGGATTTGGAGATTGCTCAGGTAAGTAGGCTTCCATTCTTGTTGGTAATATCTATCATAGCTCCTTCAAGTTTGTATTCACTGGATAGAGGTATTGGGACAGGTCTGGTTACCTTAGGTTATCATGCATGTCCATTGTGTGGGCCACAGTTAGAGACTCCTGAAGGTCACGAACCATGAAGAAGATGGTATATCAAGGACACGCCACTTTCTTGCCACAGGGTCATGAATACAGGAAAGGTTTTCTTGGACGACCTCGAGCACGTATATATGCCCAAAGCTGGTACGAGCTGAAAATGGTCCACACGGAGTCACATCCAAATGGAATGTGACGGTTCTCAGTTTTCTACGAGTTGCCATATTGGACCCACTTATAGATCAACCACTTGTTGGATCCCATGCATATTTTCAAGAATGTGGGCAACTTGCTATGGGACCACGTCACAGGAAAGAGAGACACTGTAGGGGCACAAATGGATTTGAAGGAGGTAGGCAAGATGGAGGTGCTTTGGCCACAGTGGAGTGGTGATGGTCGCTTGTAGCTACCTCACGCTCCTTGGGTTTTGTCCACTAAAGAAGAGCGCATTGTGAAGCAAATAGTCAAGTCTATCCGCACTCCGATGGGTATGATGCGTTCTCTCAAGTTTGTGTTTTTTAAAGATGACCAATTATCAGGGTTAAAATCCATGATTGGCATAAGATATGTCAGGTTTGTACTATGAATGGATTGTAAGTGGCCAGCTTATTTTGCTATTTGGAGTGTAGTCATTGTTCATAATGCTTCCTCATTTGTGGCAGTTTGTACTACCGATCGTGATCGTAGGATGCCTTACTCCAGAAATACACGGGGTGATTTACAGGTTGTTGACCTTAGTGCAATGAATCTTACAAAACAAGATTAAGACGTCTTCTATTGAATCCGCAAGGCGAGGAGCAGTGGAGACGGTCTGTCTCTTTGAGAAATACCTGCCTACCAGCATGCTCACGAAACAAATTCACCTTCTTGTGCATCTTGTAGATGAAGTGGAGATTGCTGGACTTGTCCATACACGATGGATGTTCTTCTTGGAGCGCTTCATGAAAACCTTGAAAGGCTTTGTGCGACAATGAGCTTGGCCAGAAGGTAGCATGGCGGAACGTTGGTTGGTGTTTCAGGCACTAGTGCATATTTCACAACGACTACCAACGGTGGAGTCAGGCAACATTATGCTATGGTCGCTGAAGGACGATGATAGATTGACCGGAGATGTGGTGGTTGAAAATGGGGTAGAAAAAAGAATGGATGCTGCAATGGAGGATAAAGTGAATCGCTTTTGTATGTTACACCATGCCTCTATGGAGATGTGGCTCGCTAGGTACCAACAAGCTAGGAAAGATCAAGAGGAAACACGATTTGAATTTCGACGTAGTATGCGCCACCGACCGATTCGATATCCCGAGGGCATGGAGGAGATGCCATGGTGTCAAGCGTTTTTGTGAAAATTGAAAACCCCTAGTCAAAGTGTAGTTAGGTTTGATTTTTGCTAGCTTAGTTATTTGCATGACAGTTTGTTTTGTTATTTCATAGTTGGATTTCTTGTGTTTGTTTAGCCTAGGATTTGCTTCCGTCATTTCATTTAATTTGTTGAGTATGAAACTTGATAGCCTTGGTCGAGCTTGGTATTTTTTTGAACAGGATGAAGCTTGTGTTTACCAACAGAACATTGAGGAGCTAGATATGTATTCTTGTCGAGACTCTTGCACATCACAGGGATAATGGGTTCACGAGCACTTCACGTTGCACTTGTTGATGCACTACACTCGGGGGTTGTCTCCTATTCTTATCAAATACTTCCATGCCATGGGTTGGGATTATGCACGTTTTGCACCATCATTGAGCACTAGCATGGCATGAGGTCCGCTGCAGCTATATGCAGTAAATTTTAGATGCACGCGTGCATGAGAAAGCACCTGTCATTGAGCACACACAATTCTTGCATGTAGGATATTTGGGAAGTTCATCACAAAGCTAGTGTGTTGAGATAAATCTTTTATCCCATAAGCTATGATTTTATGACCCCTTCGGAGTAGGAGTAAACTTGTGTAGCAATGATCTTATGGGCCGTATGTAATTCCAATCTAACGTAAGCCTTTCTGGTTGTAGCACACTCATCCCTGTATTAATGTCAACTAATAGCTCCTCTATATCATCTTTTCTTATTATGCATTGCTTGTAATACTCTCCACTTACAAAACTAAAGTTCACCCCTGTCACTTATATAGAGAAGAAATTAGTTATTTGAGCCTTCCATTGACCTATGATTGGGACATCGTCACACATATTATCTACTTTAACTACTACATAATCTCCAACTTTGTAAATTTCTCCATTGTAAAGTACTTTTTGGTAACATGTACCTATAGTCTCATCAATGCAACCATCTTCTAAGGACAAAAATTTTAGAACATACATTTTCTCTTCACACGAAAGTCCTCTACGTATCCTTTTTTTGGGAGATATTAAAATTCCTTTATGTTTAATCATGTTGAAGCACAATGATGTGTCATGTTCCCTACATAATACTTTCCAAATTTTCTTTTTCTTTGCAACATATAAAAGTTCTAATATTCCATCCTCATGTAGTGGATGGCAAATAGAACTCTCACAATTAGCAATCATAAGACTCTCAGGAAGTGAAATACATTGGTGGCATTGAACAAGTATTTTTTGTATTGGTAAAAGGCCATCCCTTTTCTCATGTAGTGCTCTAAATGCCATGGTAAATAACTTTCTGGTATGAAAAGATACATAAGATATCTCATTTTTATGGCCATTTGTTTTAATTCCTATATATGACGATGCCATGCACTCAAAGGTATAACACCAAAAAATGTAATGTGAGCCATGTCTCCAAATATCATCTAATAACTCACCATTTCCTACTACATGCTCTAGTGGTGAAGAGGTTGGACCAAAATATTTTTCTTTTCGAACGCGCCAAGCTACAAGCAGCAAGCAAAGTGTAAACTACTTCTATGCTTTTCTTAGACCAACCTTTTTCTCTATTATAATTGTAAAATGCATGGGCTATATCCACCAAAAGAATACCTAAATCACTAAATTCCTTTGGAATACCCTCTATAGTGCTTATGATGCATGGCAAGAACCATTGTTAAAAAGTTGATTCTCTTGTGCTTTAAAGCTTTCACAGTATATACTTAGAGTGTGCGGCCACTATCCATATCAAATAGAATGAGGAGCAAGCTTATAGACCATTTTTTAATAGTTATCAATGGTTTTCTTTGTCTCATTTGATAAATTTTTAATTAGAGATAATATATATTTACTAAACAAATTAAGTGAAAGAATATGCATTGTATCATATACTAAAACTAGTGAGAGATCCAACCCATACAAGTTGTATAATCTCCAAAGTGACAACTCTCCAGACAACCCTTCTATCTTTAGTATATTCTCTCTCTTGCCTATCATCGAAGCTCTCTTTGCTTTGGATAAGGCTATGACTATATCACTAGCTTTTCGTTTGATTGTTCAATACCTAAACTGGTATCTACTATTTAAATCATACATGTATCTACCTTGAAAGGATGGATTGAATGTATCCAGACTTGCATGAGCTTTGTGTCTACGATAAAAGAACTGACCATTGTCTTTAAAGGAGCCTATTTTACATTGTGCAGGATGGTCCCCAATAACCATCATTAACATTGCATGAATTCTACATGTTTTGGAATGGCCTATCGGATCTCCAAATATACATTTTAATGAATAATTATAAAAAGAATCATGACCATTAATATAAAAGTCTTATAACTCAGTAATTAGAGGCTGCAAAAAGGCATGAAATATGCCACTACTTTTTCTATGACTTTACAAGCACTCAAGGGAAGAAACAAGACGAGAAGGGCACCTATTGTAGAATCTTTTCCAACATTTAGAACCTTTGTTTCTACCACACCACAATCACACTGAGTTGTTCGAGAAGCTTGGAACCCATCCCAATAGAGAAGAAGAGCTAAGTTACGAGAATCACCCTTTAACATATGTTTTTTATGTTGGTTTCGAGAACGGAATTGTTTACATAAAAATTTATAATCTTGATTCATTTCATTATAGCTCATTCTTAGGACTTCAGAAAAACAAGATCTAGGAAATGTAGTATATACTTTCTTACATGATACATTCTTACACACAACAACCATCTCATATTCAGCTCTTGGATTCCAAAAATTTTGAACTTCTCTACATTTTGACCCATCCCGAATTTCATTCATATACTGAGGGTACTCATCTATCTCTTTACCTAACCACCCATCTTTTTGACACCATGTTGTTTGCATGTCATGACAAAAAGTTTTACTTCAAGCTAAAATTTTGATTTGTTTTCCTATTGGTAAATATTCAAAAGCTATAGCGTTCTTTCTAGGCTTTAAACAATTTTTACACTTCTCACAACAAGTCCAACAATCGCGTTTAAGCTAAAAATTTTATATGTCATCTTTACATCCACATGTGACAACATCTCCCCAGTACAAGTCCTCATTGCTAGGTAAAAAGTACTCAACTTCATGGGGATTTGTTTCATCACCTATACATAGCCTATAACGTTGTGGTCTAATCATTCCAAGAACATCATGTTTAATTGTTCCCAACATGTTGGAACTCTCACACCATCTAAATCACCATCCCATGCCTCTGGCAATTGGATCAATAGTTTACATAAGCTTGGATTTGCTTTTCCTACACTGCGTTTTTCCAGCTCTTTTTCCACCCAAATCCCCAAATAAGAGTTGAATCATATTATGTTGAGCTATGATTGAGGTTCAGGGTTTGTCCCAAAGTGAGTGAAGCTCAATGAGTCTCTCTATAATTTGATGAGCTAATAATCACATTATATGGTTATTCTCACTATTAGATTCAACTCTCATAATCTTTGTTGTGGTAATTATAGTTACTCTCATTGTGTTCCTCTTGACAAAGGCCATTGTTATTCTCATTAAGATTCTTGACAAAAGAGTCACATGGTGGGGTTTCATTTGCATTATTATTGTCGTTGCTATCAATAAGGCTGTTGTTATTAATCTCATTATTACTTTGTATAATGAGATTATTATCACTACTATATGAACGTGTTTCATCACTGCTTACTATCCGAACCATTATATGCAAATTTGAATTGTTGATGTTTGAAATATGTAAAAGGGGTCACATAGTGCCCGCCACCACAATATGCAATATATCAATTTTTCATTAACAAGAGACAACTCCACTCTATTTGCTTGATCTTCAAAAACAATATCAACACCTTCTTCAATACGAGGATACAAGTTACCAACAAAGTCATGGTTATTGTGTCTAAAGTAGGTGCTTCTATTTACTAATTACCAGCCCTGAGGTGTGCATGCACATTTGTAATTACAAGTACATTTGCGTAAATTTCCCACTGAAGACATGGATGTGATGGAAAACCTAGTATAAATATCAAGCTACTATAAATATTCATTAAATATTAAGCTAGTATAAATGAAAGTATGAAATTTAAGGTGATGAGATAATTTGCCTCCAAAGATGCGATGGACAACCTTAATGTGACGAAGGACACACAGAATGACCTCCCAATTTCCCCTTTTAGAGACTGCTTATTAAAGCAAACAATTAAAGTAAACAATCAAAATGATGATTATATTGTCAAATACAAGATCCTTTATATATTTTTAGAGAGAGACTTTAGATGTTTTATATGGCCAAAACAAGGGACACAACTCCCAACTTATGAGAGTATAATTACACTTTTAAAAATCACAAGATGATACAAAACACCCATCTCCCGACTTGCATATGGGTTTTGCTTCTACAGTGCAAGGAAAATTCTGAAGACCTTACAAGTTACAACCTTACAACGTCTTTACAACTTTTGAAGAGCTTAGAACCTTTCAAGGTAATACCCTTAACTGGTTCGTAATCCAACTTATTAGACTTTGGCTGGTAAACGTGGACACGTGGCACTGCTACATCAGAGTGCCAGAGTACTCCCAGTACACTAGTTGGGTCGACTGGCTGCATGCTGCGACTTTTTCTGTCTGATACTTCGACTCGCTGCATGCTTCGACTAGAAGGAGAGGGATCAATTAAGGAAGGATTGAAGGAGCACGATCGAAGGATGTTTACTCCATGCTCGGAAGGATGATAGTGAGGACGATGACAGTACTCTTACGCACACATTGGAGCTTCTCTGCGCTGTCCCCACTTCCTTCTTCGATAGCTATGACAAGTTGATGCTGAAGCAGGATCAGAATAAGGATGATGCTTCACCAAAGACTGATCACGACGGGGCGCATGATCAACTGTCAACCTCTGTTAGTGACATTCTGCACAAGCTCAGCTCGCAGCTACTGCTTGCCAGTTGTACAATTCCATTCGATACCAGACTACTCCCTAATTCGAACATGCCAGCTTCTAATGCAATCTGGCATCTTGTTAAGGTACTCAGAGGCCTGATTATGAAACATCTGACATCGTGGTTGCAGAGATGCAAGTGTGCACACGAGATTGTCTTGTCAGTTTGCAGGATGACCATAAGGTCCATATAGCCTTCTGTATGAATAACCTAGACAGGTCAGTCACTGAATCTGTCGTTTCTTGGGATATAGAGAAAGATCCTCAATGGGGGACTGAGCTAATGCTTGATTGGGTTTCTGAGGAAAGTTTTTCTACCATTTGCAATTGTCAGACTCAGTGGTTGAAGCTCTGGAAGAATTTCTGACATGCGCTTGTAGCTGTGACTTTACAACAAATAGCCACTCATTCTTTAGTTTTGGTCATGTTTCAATGTAAAGATTGAATTTGTCAATTGTGACTTAATTTGATGAGTGGGTGACTTGTTTGTATACTGGTTCAGACCACAAGTCCGGGTTATCCTTACACATCTTGATCAAGCCAAGGAAATTTTGTCTACCAAGTTTGGGTACTATACACAAAGGTAGGGAGAAGGCTTGATGTTTCTGACTTACTAGGTGGTGGTCTTCCGACCTTTGAAGGCAAGAAGTGGGCACAGCATCAATGCATAATGACTCCAGCCTTCTTCCTCGAGAAGCTCAAGGTAGAAGAAAGCTTTGAATGTGGTTTCATGCTGTCAATTGTGTGTTGAAATGAACCAAAAATGTGTCAATCAAGTTCCTCATCCTGTACTTGACCAAATGCTTCCACTTCCTTGAAGTGAAGGTGGAGGCACTGATAAGAGATGTCTGTCAAGATCAATCTGATTCAATCAAGCAATACAAAGCAATATTTCTTCTTCTTATGTGTTTCACTAGTCTACCACCGTGCAAGCATTATGCTTTTGGCAGTCTACAAGATCATTTGTTATGTGGCTCTTTGTGATTCTAATGTATCTATTGGCTATCAAACAAGATCGAGCTTATCAATAATGTCTATGACAACACAGATACTAAGAATAAGTGGGCAGGAGTCCATTTCCAAGAGTTCAAAAGATTGATTTGGTACAAATATTGTAGAGATTACCATTACAATCAATGATATTGCATCCATCATGGACAATGGCCATGATGAAAGGAGAAGTTATGATTTTGCAACCCTTCAAACATATTGGATTTCAAAAGCTAGTACAGCTAGAATTCAAGGAGGACATGCAAGTCGCTAATATTAAGTGTACGCTATCATTTATATTTCAAAAACTTGGGTAGATACACTACTTTATACATCTGAAGAGAATAAGCAAGGCATTAAGTAGGTACTCAATTTCAGGAGCAAGAACAAACTGTCTGCCATCTATGTTCTTCCTGATGTAATATTGGAGTTATTATTAACTTATCTATATTCTTTTAGGAGGCATATCATCACTTCTTAGGATCTACCTGCATTTTGGCTAACCAGATATTGGAGCCCATGTATTTTACAAAGCTAGTCGTGGTGAAGATGGTGGAAGCATTGTTGGGAATGTGAGAGAGATCAACAATAAAGAAAGGAGGAGTGAAGGAATTACTGGAAGCACCTCCAGGAATCCGATGCACATGAGAGGACCAAATCCCACTTTGTCTTGAACTTCCAGACTCGAGGGTATATTGCGGGAATCATGTAGTAATCTAATAAAACTGGGTAAGCTGGAAGACCAAACGTGTAGGTGGCAATCTACTAGCTGTGGAGAAGAAGGGGCCTGTACTAGCCTATCTTCAAGATAGTGAGGATGGAAGGACCTCTTCTACTTTGCAGGAGCGAGTCAATGTGGATCACGAATCTGACAAGTTGAAGCTATATGCGGTTGCATTGGACAAAGTCTCGTGTCATCTTTATCGCTGTTAATATTAATATTGGCTACAAAGGCGCCTGGTCATGAGTGAAGGATGCAGTCCTTGAGAAGATCAGTGAGATTGAAGTTCGTGTTGAAGAGACACGCATGTGGAAGGCTAATTGACTCGACAACCAAAATTGTGGTTTTCAAAATCTGTTTGGACATTGTTCACCTGTCATGTAGACTACTGATAATCAACATCAATGTGAGACTGAATAAAACCCTAGCAGTGCTTGGGAAGCTCTGGCACTAATGCCACAGAGTTGGCCACATTAGTCATGACGACTTCAGGGGCCATAGCAATCCACTTTACTCTAGCATATCTACCAGAAGCATAATGGTGCCATGAAGTAGAACCTTCATGACATTCAACACAAATGATCTTGTCTGATAGCCAATAGGTACATTAGAATCACAAAGAGCCACATAACAAATGATCTTGTCTACCAGAAGCATACTGCTTCCACGTTGGTCTAGTGAAACACTGAAGAAGAAGAAGTACTGCTCTGTATTGCTTGATTGCATCAGATTGATCTTGACAGACATCTCTGATCAATGCCTACACTTCACTTCAAGGAAGTGGAAGCATTTGGTCAAGTCCAAGATGAGGAACTTGATTGTCTCCACACCCTCCAACTTATTTGAAGAAGTACAAAGTTGAAACCCATGCCAAGCAATCATACAAACAATGCTACACACAAAGATATGGATGCATTAAAAAGATTTATGCCTAGTCTAGTCTATGAGTGCTTGAGCATCATGCAATATGCAAATATAGTTCCTTGGCTAAATTACAATCCGTAACCTCACCTCTCAACACTCAACAGAAAGAATAATCGTTGCACTCAGAAAACTATGATCCTCATAAATACTCAGAAAAAGAAGACTCAGAAAGAGCTATTTCTCATAAACACTCAGAAAACTATGATCCTCATGATGTTGACCATGTAAACAACCTATCTCATAAACTAGAGGTGCCCTTCATGAGCCCCGAACTCACCCAGCCACCTTTCCCACTCATCTGTGGGTTCTTAATTCCATGATGCATATCCCAATTCTTGTGTGTGCAAAGAATAGTGCATAGTAATAGGTGCTCTTTAAGGTGTGCCTACAACTAAGTTTTACCGCATATAGTTGTAGTGGGTATCATGCTAGGTAAGTCCTCAATGATGGTGCAATCGGTGCATTAACCCAACCCATGACATTGAAGTTATTCAAAACATTCAAGAGACAATCCTTGAGTACATTGCATCTAACAAGTGTGATGTGAAGTGCTTCTAAACCCGTAATCCCTATGGTGTGCAAAGAAATTAATAAGAAATTATACCTATATCAAGATGTCGTGTAGCTTCAAACAAAATCCAACTCCAAATCTGTCCAAAAGATACCAATCTCGACCAAGATAATCAAATTGTCAAGCATATCAAATCCAAAAAAATGACAAAACAATTTCTATTTTAGACAAAAAAAAACTTAAAAAATCAAGAAAAATAGTCACACAAACAATCAAACACAAAAAATCATACCAACAAAACACAACTGTATGGGTTTTTAGCTTACGTGAAAAAACATGACATATTTAGTACTCCCCCAAATATGCAAGCATATATGCATAGCAGTAGCTCTCATAAATTGATGAAACATCTATAAGCAAACCAAAAATCACATCCAAAGATCTATCCCCAAGCTCCTCGTTACAACAAATCAATATCACATCAGCCTCAAGCAACTCTTCGATGAGAAAATAAAAACCATCCATAAAATTCTCTTCAGAAGCAACAAAATTTCCCAATCTGAAAACCTCAAAACAATCCATACTATCAATAAAAATACATCATCCACAACAATCCATATATCCCTCCATCTGCCCTAAAAACAATCATGACATTTCTAAAATTATTGAACAAAGTCTCAACCGTTTCTTTGTTGCCAAACTCAATCCATACATTCAAACAACCAGAAACCTCATCATCATACATTGGAAAAGGCCTCTCGTTACAATAAAACAACCAATCATACTATCACATATATCAAACTGAGTGATCTCTTGATTCACAACACTATAAGAACCAAACACATCAAGACATGGAGTCTCTCTAGGATACCTATCCAAATCACAATTATTCAACAATACATGACTCCAACGAGTCTACCACACACACAGAATGGTCAAACCCTTTGCATAACATCCTTACAAACAAATTCTAGAGAAACTACACCAAAAATTGAAAACACTTCCATGTAAACAACATCATCACAAGACATCAAATTTGGGTTATCAACCTCATCTTGAGTCTCCTTAACTCCCCAATCCTCAACTACCATCTCACAATTACCTTCCATTTCCTCTTTCATTTTTTAGAGCTTTCATCTCTTAATGTTTCAATTCTTTTCATAGCCTTACTCAAATTTCCTCTCATGTTCTCATCAATATCATTCTCAATATCCTCAAAACCCCAATCAAATAATCACAAATATCATCCACAATTCTAGAAAAACGTAAAGAAGCTGCTAGATCTTTAGATGAAATTTTCTCTTTATCATTGTTGGCCAAATCAATCATACAAGTATCAACGCAAATATAAAGAAGTATAAGATTAGGTATACTCAAATCATCATTAGCAACATCACAACCAAAAGCCTCTCCAAGGCTACTCAAACCATCATCAACCAACTCACAAGACTCACTAGAGTCACAAACAACACCACCATAAGAGTCGAAATCCATAACATCAGATTAGCCTCTACAGTTCCAAGCTCACTACCATACTCAACCACATTAATCTCATAAGGAAACAAATTTGAGTCCTTGACTTCATAATTAAATCTTTTAATTTTTAAGCCCTCCCCCACATGGTCTTCTAAAAAACTCAAAGAATCCTCCTTAATTCTCTCTTTATCTCGTAAACACTCAGGTCTATCATTTTCTCTTTGTTAGAGCAAACAAAAAATTCTTGACTCTCTTGTCTCTCCTGCTCAATACTATCACTCTCCTCTTCCTTTTCTTCACTATCATCCTCATTTACCAATTCTTTTCTTGAATCATATCAAACTTCTTTGTTATTTCTCTACGATCGTAGATCATTATGGTTCCCCTATCCCAATCATGTATTGCATCCACCTTCTTGAGCCCCGGTCTACCAAGAATAAGTGGAAAAGCCCCTAGTAATCCTACTGGCATAACATAACAAGTTATTTTCATGGCTAAACCATAACTCTTGACCTCCAAATTCTAAAGTATGCCTAGGTGCCTCGCTGTAGTATGATTGGCAAAGCTAATTCAAAACTTTGATTCCTCAATAATTTGAAGATCAAATTGCTCTATACAAACCTATGTATTTATACAAACTTGTGCTTCTTCATCTATACATGCTTCCCCTTTGTTCTAATTCTTATATCATGCATCTATCACATGACAAATATCAGGCTCCTCTACTCTCATCGTTCTCCTTATTCTTTCCTTTGCCTTTGAATTTACTAGTTTCTTCCACTATTCTCTCATTTGTGATGTGATTAGACAATGTCACTATATACATTTCTATTAGTGTTGGTATATGCATTGCGAATATACAAATAGCCATGCAAATAGTGATACTAACACAAACAATGATGCAAATAGTGATGTTGTATTAGTGATGCATATGGGGACGCTAATAGCGATGAAGTTCTAGGGGAAAAATGTTGAGAATCTGCCAATCACACCCTATGTATGCCCCTTTGTATGGAACAGCTAGGCTAGGAAGACGCAGTCCATTCTAAGAAGAGAGACAAAATCCCATATGCACAGTAGATGTTAAGTGCTAACAAAGAACTCTATATAATGATGTACTTGAATTATCACTTTCATATGATGATAATGCAATAGTACTTGTCTCTTTCTATCAAGTGTCTGTGTCATTGTCAGTACTACACAAGAATGTCTTTATGAGTCCAAGTCTCAGTCTTGGAACCTAATTCACTTGTGTAATAACAGTTGTCTTCTTTGTCAATGTCATCATGAGTTCTCTCTTCATCTTCCATCCTCCATAGCTTTCGTAGTATGCCATGCTCTAGATCCCGCATCTCTAACATGGTATCTAGCTCAGCTGAGCATGGCTTAGCTCTCTTCTACTCTCTTTCAGCTCATCTTAACCTCAGGTCAACTCAAGACCAGCTCATGGTTCCATTTCTCACCTTTTTCTCCATTTGACCTTGTGGCAGCCATAGCCACCCTGCACCTATCTTGCTTCAAGCTCGTAGATCTCTTCAACCAGACAAGATCTTGACAAGCTTTCTTTTGGAGAAGTGTGGCTCTGCTCTTGGAGCTCCTCTTTGTCACCTTAGAGCTCAATATTAGGCTGTTTCAAGCTTAGCATTGTGATTCTTCACAGTTGCTGCCCTGTGTGTCTGCCATAGCTAGCAAGACCCAGTCACATCGAAGCCTTTGGATCTCTTCAATCAAGCCTTCTTAGCTGAAGCCTCCTTCGTGGCATATCTTCTTGGCCTCCAGGTCCTCCGTCCTAGCACTTCAAAGCTTGACGTTGGGTCCTCTATGTCCCAGTATTGCGTGAAGAACTGCTCGTTGCCAAAAAAAGGCGCAGAGATGGTCGTACAGTCGACGTGATCAGCACGCTGCGCGCATCAACCGGTGATCATAGGGCTTCTCAAGCACCATATGTAAGCTCTCTCTCCACCAAAGGGTTTGCCAAAATATCGTCTCTACGTGTTGCTGCAACAGGAAAATAAGAAGGGTCTGTTTAACCCTAAACCTACTCCGTAGCCTTGAGCTCCAAAGCTTCAACTTCACTTCAAGTTCCAAGTTTCTCAAGTTAACCAAGTCATTGATTGTCAAATCTACTTAGTGCCTCTTTCAAATCAGTAAGGAAAGGGAGAAATCAAGCAGCTCAAGCTCCTTTTCTACTTCACTTTCTTACTCTTTTCACTCTACTGAGGTTCTACCACTTGGTTTGAGTTGCCACTCTGATTTGAGCTCCCAGCTCAGCTTCCAATAAAGATTCAAGTGTTTTACCAGCAAGATTTTACTAGGAGGGGACTTGAGCAACGGGATCAAGCATCAGCATCGGACTCATTTAAAAAAATAGTATGTATGGATACTTATCAAGTGTTATTTGACACTAATCTTCTTGTATCCTTTGATACACTTAAGTACAAGACTCTTACTGATTTATCTCATATTTGAAGCTGATCCTTGGTCATATCAATGACAATCAAGAAGATTTCTATGTGGATACACTTCATGAAGAGTAACATGAATTGTGTTGCTTATTTACATGACATATAAGATGTTCTTACTCTACCTGCAGAAGGAAATGGAGCTGCCTACACCAAAGAGAAATCAATGAATCCATTTGAAGATTCTGAAGACATGTCTACCACTTTGCTTGAGGGGGACAACTGGAAGAGCAAACTCAAAAATGTTGCAAGCAAAGTCAATAAAGGAGTAGACCAAGAAGATCATGAAGAAGAGAAGAAAGACAAGAAGATTTTCCATGCTGGCAAAGAAATAGTAGATGCTGAAAAAGACCACAAGGGCCTATCGGTCCTTGTCTCTCATTTTCTGTTTTAAAAACATTGTACCTGCCTTAATGTTCCTTTCATAAGCTTGTAAAAACTCCTCATGTAGCCTTGTACTATAGCCTTTGTACACTTTGTGAGGCCCGTGTTACAGCCTCTGGATGTCCACCATGTTTATGGTACCCACACTTAGCCTTTTCTACGACAGCCTCTGGTGTTTTGCCATGTTTGTGGTATGCCCACACTTTGCAGGTGTTGCTCTCACTAAAGCCTCTATACACTTTGTACTTTCAGGTCCTGATTGAGGAGGGGTGTTGAGAATCTGCCAATCACACCCTATGTATGCCCCTTTGTATGGAATAGCTAGGCTAGGAAGATGCAGTCCATTCTAAGAAGAGAGACAAAATCCCATATGCATAGTGGATGTTAAGTGCTACCAAAGAACTCTATCTAATGATGTACTTGAACTATCACTTTCATATGATGATAATGCAATAGTACTTGTCTCTTTCTATCAAGTGTCTGTGTCATTGTCAGTACTACACAAGAATGTCTTTATGAGTCCAAGTCTCAATCTTGGAACCTAATTCACTTGTGTAATAACAGTTTTCTTCTTTGTCAATGTCATCATGAGTTCTCTCTTCATCTTCCATCCTCCATAGCTTCCGCAGTATGCCATGCTCTAGATCCCGCATCTCTAACAAAAACGTTGTTGAAACTTAACCATGGCATTTTACAGGTTTGTAAACGAGAGAGAGAGCGAGAGAGAGAGAGAGAGAGAGAGACCGCCACACTGCCACCACCACTGCTATCACCATCCATGAAGAGGGAGGAAAGAAGTGTAAAGGAGAAGGAGGAAACCCATGACGAAGAAGAAGAACAATGAGAGAAGTGCAAAGGGATTCTTCTTTGAGCTTTGAGATAAGTGCATTCTCTTTTCTCTCTTTGTTTTTCTCTTTTCTTCAGTTCTCTCTTTCTTCTTGTTGATGAAGAGATATATAGAGAGAACAAGGGAGAGAGCTCAAAGCAAGGGAGGTTATGAGAGAGAGAGATTGTCACCACCACCATTTCCATCTCCATCCATGAAGAGAGAGGAGTGAACTACAAAAGAGAAGAAGGGAACCCATAAAGCAGGAGAAAAAGGAGAGAAGCACGAAGGGATTCTTCTTCAAGCTTTGAGGTAAGTGCATTCTCTCTTCTCTCTTCTCTTTGCTTCTCTCTTTCTTTTTGTTTATAAAGAGATTCATAGAGAGAGAGAGAGAGAGAGAGAGAGAGAGAGAGAGAGAGAGAGAGAGAGAGAGAGAAGGAGAGAAATAAAGATAGGAAGAAGGGGAGAGAGAGAAAAATAGAGAGGGAGAAGGAGAGGGAGAGAGAAAATAAAGAAAAGAAGAAAAAATAAAGAGAGGAAAGGATATATATATATAAGGAGGGAAAGAGGGATATATATATATATATATATATATATATATATATATAGAGAGAGAGAGAGAGAGAGAGAGAGAGAGAGAGAGAGAGAGAGAGAGAGAGAGGGAGGGGAGAAGTGCAAAGGAGAAGGAGGGAACCCATAAAGGGAGAAGAAGAAGAATGAGAGAAGCACGAAAGGATTCTTCTTCAAGCTTTAATATAAGTGTATTCTCTCTTCTCTCTTTGTCTTTCTCTTTTCTTCGCTTCTCTCTTTCTTTTGCTTATGAAGAGATGCATAGAGGGAGGGAGGGAGAGAGGAATAGGTAAAAGAAAAGTAGGAAAAAAAGAGAGAGAGAGAGAGAGAGAGAGAGAGAGAGAGAGAGAGAGAGAGAGAGAGAGAGAGAGAGAGAGAGAGAGAGGCTATGGCAAGTGAAGATGGCCTGAGAGCTTGACACAGAGTTGTAACAAGATATCATACTGAGGTGGAAGTAGGAGACTACCTTGGGATTTGAAGAAGCCTAAGATCATACCAAACCATACTTGAAATGGATAAGATCCAAAAGAGTCCAAGAGCTAAAGAATGGAGTGAAGTTGAACAAAGAAGAACTAAGGAGCCAAGAAAAGAAGAAGTAGGTGAAAAAAGAAGAAGAGTTCTGAACAGATGAAGATGACAAAGAGGAAAAGCGAGAGGATGAGCTCAGGCTAGAAAAGAGATGTCATCCCCAACAAGAGACTCGACTACTATTGCCCTGAATACTACCCTAAATACTAGTACTAATAAGAATGCTATCTTGAAGACCAATACCTCTACAATGAATACCCTCATGAAGGATATGGATACTACTACCCCGAAGATTTTTTCATCAACTACTACATAGAAGAAGAATACCTCTATACCAACTACCCCTACCTGGAAGAATGCCAACCGAAAGGATTCCAAGAAAAGGAAGAATGAACTATGCATTGATTGCTAGAACCCTTTACACATTGCCAATTGTATTTGAGTGGACCAAGGAATGCCAACACACTTATGAGGGACTAAAGAAAGCTCTTATGACCGCACCGATCCTAGGGGTCCCAAAAGGAGAAGAGACCACTTTAGCCACATACCCAAGAATGAGCTTCTCATTCTCTTTTTGAGTTTATATACAAACCCTCAATCCCTTAGGCATCCATCCCCTTTTTACATGACCGGGCATCTTGCCAAGGTCCTTATTACCTATTCCTTTCTAGTTGCCTTATCCCTTCACCTATGCCTATCTAGACTTTACAATTTGCATAGGAGGGAGCCTGGCAGTCTTTAACAAAATTTTAGTAGTGCCTTAGTATTTTAAGATGTTCCTTTGTCTTTGACTTAGCCTTTGAGGTTTCCCTTGCGCTTTTGGCCTTTCTTCTCTTAATCCTTTGCCTAGCTTCCTTTTCCACATTATTTTATATTTTTGAATTTTCTTTTTTCCATCTTACATTGGGGTTAACAGTCATTTTACTGAGTGGAAAAATAGATCTTTTGGGATATTAAGGTCTACTCCCACCATTGTCATAGGATTCTTATTGGTGTTCCTATCGAGTTTATTGAGGAAGGAGGGATTGTACTTGTCATATATCCTCTCTCTTGACTCGACTTTGACTACCATAAATATGACTAGGTTGATCAGTATGGTGTGGCTTATCTCAATGAAGCATCAATCTATACTTTGTATTTTCACAAAGCTTCATGAGGGCCCGCTAAGCATGCAAGTATCGGTATGGTTATTAAAGACCACCAACATTGAGTCCTTATGAAAATGGGAGTTTATTTAGACACTGCTTTTACTAATAACATGGAAAAATATAAGGCCTTAATCATGGGGCTAAATATAGCTAGATGTGATGGTATCGATTGGTTATTGGTGAAAGGCAACACACACTTAGTGATCAACCAATAGAATGGGATTTAGAGTGTAAGGGATCCCATTCTATGGATGTATTATCATGCTACCTTGGATATACTTGAGATTTTTGAGATAGTGACTTGTCAGCTGGTTCTTGTTGGTGGCATCACTTTATAGATTTGTTGGTAAATTACGTCTCTATTGAGGATGTATTTCTCAACTGTGGTCTTAAGGGATTATTAGAATTATCCCATCTTATTAGCCAGAGGGGTACCATGGGAGTTGATCACTGACATGCCTTGTTATGGCCGCTGATAGTTAGTATGGGTGATGAGCGAGGTAGTGATTGACCATCTTCCAATTCTTTCACGGATGCATAAGATCTTCAACGACATATTCACTAGACACCCCATGCCATTTATGTAGGGAGCCTAACTAATATATTGATGCATTTAGTGTAGGGCCTAAGTTGCACATCCCTTGGTCTAGTGTTGTATTTCAATATAATTTATGTGGTGGTCAAGGGTTTGTTTTCAGCTAGAGAATGCTGAATGGTGTGCTATATAGTTACATTTCATAAGGCCAAGAGGACCATTTCTTTCATAGTAAAATGATTTATTTTGTTAGGCCAAGACGACCATGTGTTTGTTTAGTGTGAGTGTGATTAATGATTTTTTATCTTAGTGCTATACTAAAGTGATTCAATGGAGTACCTAGAGCGAGCTGCTCAGCTACGTAGAAGCTTCTTGTGGCCAAGTCCAAGTGTTATTCTTCCTTTTCGAGTTTTTATCCTTTAATCTGAATGTATATGTGTATGTGGAAAACTTTCTTTTTTTGGGGACCTGACAAGTCAAGGCACAGCCTTCTGTAAAGACATTGACAGGTGCTCTAAGAGTTGTTTTTGCGAGTAGTCCTAGTGACCCTGTCTTGCTAGTGTGCTAGGGAATTGTTTCTAGGAGTCTCTACTAGTTGTATGGCAGCTAGGGAAGCTTGCCAAATAGAAGAAATAGAAAAAACAATGAATATGTCTAGAAAAAATAAAATAAAATATGGAGGTGTGTAAAAAGAGATTTTAACCCCTAGAAAAAGAAAATAAAGCAAAGACAGATTCCAAGAAGCAGATGATTATTTCCTTGCGAAGGCCTGGTAGGTTCCTAGGGATGAGTGAGTAGGCTCGAGACCAATGCCTTGTATTCTTGGGGGTGATATTTAGCCAAAAAATAAATAAGGATGGTTGGAGCAAAAATAAAAGTAAGTGAAAGAAAAAGGATTTAGTGTCGCCTTGCGAGAGGTTGATAGGTTTTTGGATACTGAGACAAGACCTGAGGCCGATGCACTGTTTTCCTTGGGTCACTATAAGCTCCCTCCTTTTTACATGCTCAAGTATCAAGTCCTAAAGTATAAAAAAGTGCTTAATCAAAAGTATTTGAAAATCAAAGACCAAGCTATATGAGTCCTCACCTAATATAAGTTCCTGGTCTAGTTGTTCTAGGTTAGGTAGACAGGTTGGACCACAACTTAGGATAACTCCTTTGATCATTCTTCTTCATTAGTCAGTGTTGGGGCAGTTGGCTAGCAACTACATTTAGATCTCTATCAGATTATGCTTAGCCTATCTCTCATAGACTTCATGCCTCGATTTTGTCATGGTTAGGATGAGAGCTATGTTTATGTTTTGTTTTGTATTTTCTTTATAGCATCTTGATGCTTGTTATGGTTTATTTATGTGCAAATCAATTCATGGATTTGAGGGCTGAGTTGTCCTATCCTGAGTGGTCACCAATGAGAACAGATTTTTTAAGTTGATTTTAACGTGCAAAAGTGGCTCGGAAGGTATAAAAGAGTAACTTTTCATGGAAAATGAAATGGTTGTGAATCAAGGAGTTGGAATGTTCCTAGATGCATTACAACACTAGGAATCCAACGCAAGTGTACGTTTGTTAATCGGAGTCCGTTTGACCCCCCATTTAATGGCTACAAGGTTTGGCATTATGAAGCAACTATCGGATCGGAGAGCCAGACAGTGCGTAACAGAGGTCAACTTGATAGTTTTCGATGCCACAAAGCCAGTCATCTAGTCCATTCGCGAATCGAAGGTCATTTGCCCCTTTATTCAATCAAAAACCACTTGCGGTCAAGTGTGAATACTCAAAATGGAACCAACTATTTTGAAGATTAAGCTTAAAAGAAGCTTAAGAGGGCTTAAGCCCATGAAAAAAAATGCGACGGGGGAGAGGCATCAATTTTTTCATGCCCCCAATTTTACATTTAAAAATGTCATTTTGCACCCATTGGAATCAAGAGACATCCTCTAGGGGGAGATGAGATAATTGTATTCTTCGTATGTAGAGAATGATGTAGTAAATAAAAATGTTAAAAATCCAAATTTCTCTCTCCTTTTCTCTCCTCCGTGAACCTTGTTCTTATGGCTTATTCTATGTGAGAGAGAGGTGGGCTAAGGTGAGAGATCTTGGATGCATGATGATGTAGAAGCATTATAAAGGAGTATAAAGTGTGGATCAAAGATTGAGGAGGTGTTAGCAACCATAAAAGAGTATCAATGGCTTCCATTTTTTTGAAATACATAGGGATGCTTATGTGGTTTAGTATGTAAGTGCCCATCATCGATGTTTTATGATGAATCTTTCATTCTTATTATGAAAAATGGTCTAAAATGTTTGAACTTGTCTTCCATTGCTTGAAAAACTTGAATAATTAGTCATTTCTTGGTGTCTGCATGATCAAAATGAAGATCAAAGAAACCCGCAATGTAGGATTTAGTAAAAATTGAGGGGTTCATGTGTTTTTATGATTCGTATGGTATTCATATAGAGTCTTATGGAGTATAATGTTATATAATGATCCACATAGTCTCAATAAATCTAAAAATTAAAAAAAAAAGTAATAAATATTAGAATAAATCAAAAAAATCAAGACATATGGGATTTTCTATGGAAAAAATAGATTCTATGTGTTAAAAAGATTACAAAAAATTATGGAGGCCAATGTATCATTCATGCAATCCACATCGGGGTCATTGCTAGATGAACCAAGATACGACATCTGCAAAAAAAACACAGGAAAAAGACAAATTTATTTGCATACAAAAAATCATATATTACCTACATTTCAAAGAGCTTCCTTTAGACATTGAGCATAACACTTAAGTGCTAATGCTTCTCTTAAACAAGAAAACTAATAAACACAAACACGGGATTGGTCACATTCATCATTGCAAAAATATATTGTTTACTATCAGAACTGGGAGACCTGGCGTGTGTATCCCCGCGTCTAAATTGCAGGTTAGACGCGCCCTCAGACGCGCTCCAGAGTGAACCTTCTGTCCAGCGCGTGTATCTGCGCATCTAAGATGCAGCACAGACGCGCTGTCAGACGCGCATTCCAGGTCAATGCGCATGTATAATCGCGTGTAGACTGCAGGTCAACCTTCTGTGCAGTGCGTGCATCATCGCGTGTACACTGCAGAGCACACACGCACTAAGACGCTCTCTTAGACGCTATGAGAGGAAACATTTTTCGCGTCTATATCTGCGTCTACACTGAGATGTAGATGCGCTATCAGACACGCTCGGTCGGCCGATTTTAGGCCGAGACCGCCATTGATGATTTACAAAATGCAATACATAATGGAATCACAAATCCTAAATACACAGATAGAGCAAAGAGAGGAAGAGAGAAACAAAGAGAGAGAGAGAGAGAGAGAGAGAGAGAGAGAGAGAGAGAGAGAGAGAGAGAGAGAGAGAGAGAGAGAGAGAGAGAGAGAGAGAGAGAGAGAGAGAGAGAGAGAGAGAGAGAGAGCGAGCGAGAGAGAGAGAGAGAGAGAGAGAGAGAGAGAGCGAGAGAGAGAGAGAGAGAGAGAGAGAGAGAGAGAGAGAGAGAGAGAGAGAGAGAGAAAGAGAGAGAGAGAGAGAGAGAGAGAGAGAGAGAGTCACCTTGGGTGTATGGTGTGGCGGGTGGTGGCGCTTCTTCCTTCTCCTTCTTCCTCTCCTTGGTAAGTTACCCTCCCTTGATGCTTGCTTGCTGATTCTTCTTGTTCTCCTCTTTCTTGTTCTCTCTTTCTTCCTCTCCTTGGCTTTCCTTGTTCCCTTCTTGTGTGTTTGAAATGAAAGAAGAGGTGAGTCATGAGGAGGTGATGCATGAAGAGACTACATGTCGGCTAAACTCAAGCTTCAGAACCACAAAAAACGTAAGAAAGGAAAGGCGCAGTTTGAAAAAAAATGAGTTAAGTATGGTTTGAATTTTGATGTGTGCGTCTATTTCTGCGTGTATATGTGCGTCTATCGTTTAGATAGACGCGAGTATAGACGCGAATATAGACGCGAAAATAGACGCCAATATAGACGCGTAGTTAAACGCGGATATAAACGCGCATTTGGGCTTTATCATAATTTTTTGTTTTTAAGATAAGTTTTGATAGTGAATTCTTATCATAAGTTTTAATGTATTTATGATGATTTTTGTGTATTTAAAATTGAGATCTTATGTAAACATATGAATGACAAATATTTTGATGTTGTCATCAATTAGGTTTAATCATGTCGACGTCGTCATCACCTAGTGCGGTGCAAGCTGATGAGTCAATGAGCACATCCTCAAGTGAGGATGAAACATTGCATCTTCATAATCGAGATACATGGCTATGACGAAAAATTAAATGCATGTGTGATCGTTGTCGAGGGTGTATTTTTCGAGCACGTCGAATTGCAATGTCACACCTCAGCTTGTATGGAGAATGGGACCGAGAAAAATCACCAATATTCATTGTTTTTTCTTACCACTAAGATTGCATGTCTATGTTACGGGAATTATATATCAACGTACATGAAACTCCCTTTTGTGGTTGAGCAGGATGCGGTGCCACATCCTCAGATGCTCCCTCCCGGGTGTCGAGAGGCTGCAAAACGCCGACGCGAGGAGGCAGAGTCTTCAAGAAGAGTAGAGACTGACGACCATGATAGTAGCCCCTATGAAATGCCCCATCAAGTCGTAGAGGATGAGATTTTGGACAACATGGTACACCATCTATTTTCGCAACCGGTTCAGGGAGAAGGTCACTCTACGAAGCCAGATGATCCACTATATGTAGCATCATCTACTCCGTTGTATGAAGGTTGTACGTACTCCGTTCTTCGTGCGTCCCTCGAGATACTTAACTTGCAAACAATTTATGGATGGAGTAATGTCAGTTTGGATGCGTTATTGAAGTAGGTATCAATTCAGTTTGGCTTATGAATTATAATATTAATTGTTCTATTTTGAAATCAGAGAGAAATATATGTTGGAGGTTTTTTAACTCACTTTTAAAAATATATGTAGGTTATTATCACAAATGCTTCCAAAAGAAAACAAATTGCCAACTAAGAGAGAGCAAGCAAGACATTACTTGACATCTCTGGGAGGCCTCGATTATGTCAAGATCCATGCATGTGTCAATGACTGTGTCTTATTTCGTGGGATTCATACCGCACGAGAGTGTCCTGTTTGTGGCGAATCAAGCTACGAAGTGGAGATGAAGTCAATGGATGTGTCTCGTAAGGTTTTGCGACATTTTCCGATTGTTCCACGTATAAAACTTATGTTCAAGTGTAAGTCTATTGGAAAGCTCATGTCATGGCATGCTAGCCATTGTTCAAGTGATGGAAAATGGAGGATCCCTGCAGACACATCGGCATGGCAACATATAGATAATTTGTGGCCCGTTTTCAAAGAAGAGCCAAGAAATTTGAGATTTGGTTTAGGCATGGATGGAATCAATCCATTTTGCATCAAAAGCACATCATACAGTGTATGGCCAGTGATATTGGTAAACTATAATATTCCTCCATGCATGGCAATTAAAAAGGGACATGTGATGTTGTCCCTTCTGATTCCTGGAAAGCATAAGATTAAAAAATGGACATTTACTTAGAGTCTTTGATTGAAGAGTTAGAAATGTTATGGGAAGATATTGAGGTAAAAAGCAAAAAGCACGGCTTGAGGGAAGCATGGCTGAGGGTTGGTTAGTGCAATCATCCCTTGTTTATATCTCTGAATATCTTGCTGAAGTGGATCTCTCTCAACCACGACTATGGAAAGATGATGAAGACTTGAGGATGACCTCTATAGTACCTCAAGGAAAAGGAATGAGTAAAGTGCTAACAAAAGAAGAACTTCGTAAGTTAAATAGTTTTTGTGTGCTCAATAGTGATGTTATGAGCAAATGGGTGACACTATATAATGAAGCAAGGGCAAGAAGAAAAAGCGAAAGACAAGAATTTTGCACTAGATATGGACGTAATGTCTCATTTCCAGATCATCTAAATGCTCTCCCACGTCATATTGACATAGATTGGTTACATGAGGAAATTACAATCAGACGTCATCCAAGTGGTTTTGTAATCATTGACTCTACAAAATTTCACCAAAACAAGAATGACACATTAGTACTACCTCAACAATGCGAGCAGGTATATATGCAAAGGCTAATTTTTTTATATGTATACATGTGATATATATACACAATATAATAAGTACTTAAGTTTTTTGCTTTTGTTTTTCAAATATAGGTTGTGTATCATCCAATGGTAAACAATAATAGATGGTGGTATGTCATCCCTATATCTAATCGTTCAAAACCAATATATGGTAATATTACCGACATGGAGATAGCAGATGACAATCCAACAGTCAATGATGATGTGCATGATGACACCATAATGGATGATATGCGTGATATAGTACAAGATGAACCTCGCGAGGATGTTCAAGGAAATGCAGAATAAGACAATAATGTGATTGTCGATGATATTGATGAAGTTATTGAGCAATATAGCAACACATCTGATAGTGGGATAGACTTATTTGTTTCGTTACCTCTTGGTAACATAGACCTAGAAGTAGATAGTTTAGCAAGGGCTGATCTCATTGAAGATGAGATGGAACATTCACTGTAACATACTTAATTTGCTTATTGATTCAATGTGTATTCCTAATTCTATGGTTTTTATCATGCGCACACGTGCATACTCAAGAATTAATAGTCAATTTTAAGGTTAAATTGAATTTTTCATAATAAAAAGGAAGTATCTTTTATCATCTTCAAGTACGTAGAGAAATTACGAGGTACATATTGCAATGCTTGCTACTAATTATAAGGTTTCTATCGCTTGCCGCTAATTACTTATATCAGGCTTGTCAACTGGAGGAACTGCCATTCATTAGAGAGCAATGAAAAAGTAATTATTAACTCTATTTTTTTAATTCAATGATTCAGTGTGTATTCTTAATTCTATGGTTTTTATCATGCGCAAATGTGCATGCTCAATAATCAATTTCAGGTGGTTAAATAATTATTAACTTTGGTTTTTTAATTATATGAATTGCTAATTTTAGGTGGTTAAATAATTGTGCATCTGTTGGCGCGTCTATATTAGTGTCTATTTGCACGGATATATAGACGCTAAATTCGCGTCTATTTACACACACGTTTACACGCACTTATAGACGCTATGATAGATGCGCGCGCATCTAACATGCGCGTCTATACCTCGTTTCTGTTGTAGTGTTCATCTATCTTCTTAACATGACAATTTGCAATTGTATGTCCTTTCTTCTTGGAATAGAAGCACTCTCCATGAAACTTTTTCTTACCACCCTTCTTCTTTTTATGACCATTTTGGTAGAGGATTCACCTTTGTCTTTTGCAGTGGTAGAGAATGTAGCATCTCCACTGTTGTTACCTTCTCAGGCTTTAAGTCTCAACTTCTTCTCCATTACTAGTGCACAAAATTCCTCAAACACCAAAGCTTAGGGTCTCACTTGAGTGTTTAGGGAAGTTACCAATCCATCAAACTTTGGTGGAAAAATTAGAAGACATCTCTGAGCAAGCTAGCTCCTCACTAGTCTTTTCTATACTAATGCCAACCGTTTGGTCACCTAGATTCTTGATCCAAGTGATGAATGCTTCAACTATCTCTCCTTTAGTAAACGTCTATGTTGCTAGTTGATTCTTTAAGTTTTGAACCCTTGTTTCTCATGTTTTGTACTAACTCCTGAGTATGTTCCAAGCCTTGCCTTGGTTGTATGCTAAATCAAGGTCAAAATACTATAAAAACAACTTGTAACTAAGATACACAATGCATTTGTGTTCCCTTTTTTCCAAGCTCGTAGAAGATCTCCATTTGGAGGACTCATATCACTCATATCACTCAAATTTAATGGGTTGAGGGTGGATTGTGGTTCTGGGTCAGTCCCCAACACCATCTCCAAAAGCTCATAAGAATCAATGCTCGTTATGCTTTTAAACTTTCACAAAGTGCACTTTGTACACCATCTAACTTGCCTTCACTAAAGGTTGGTGGATGAATCCTCAGTGTTTGAATTATTGGTACAACAACACTACCACTTGCTGCGCTAGTACTGCTACTTGATGCAACAGACAATATCTCTCATTTTCACTGTTGAAGCGCTTGTCTCTTGCGTACTCTTCACTCCTCAAAGCCCCTTGGGCTTTGATAGTATGTAGAAATTACATGGCATAATGAACAGAATCTGAGCAAGGAGTAAAGAAAACATAGAAAATATGAGAAGAATAAAGACTGCTTTAATTTCAAATGAACTTAGGCAAAGATGGATCTTCCCACCCTTGTGCTTCCACTATGAAGCTTAGATGGTGATCCAAACAAATGATAGGTGAAGAACTTAAGGGTAGCTCGAAGAACTCTGACAGGGTAAAAGATAGATGAAGAATGGCTTTAGAGGGATCTTCCTTTTATCGCCCGAGAAGGTAGTCTGATCGACATATCCAACCATATTATCAACCTTCCCTATTCGGCTAGGGAATATTCTCTTTACCATCGAGTAGGGGATACTACAGGCCTCGAACCCTTGTCAAGGGAACCATTAGCCCTTGATAACTCCCACACCTCGCAACTCAATGCATAATGCTTCGAGTTGCTACCAGTATAACTATTCTATCTAACCCAAAGGCTAGATCTACAAAGATCACATTTTTACCATCAGATCACATAGATCTCATTTGACATACAAGTCAAGACCCACCCAATGTCTGTGCTTACACATGGCTTCTGCTTATAATGGGGGCCTTACAACTTAAAGCACCATGGATCATTGGTGGGACCTTACAAGGGTGGGGCATTGAGCATATATAACAACATACACGTGGAAAAATTGGAAAATTGCAAAAGTATCAAAAATATCATTAAAAAATAATCACTCAATACATCAAAATATGCAGCATTAAAATTTTACATGTAAAGGTACGATTGTATTCAACATCGCTATATGCGTCCCTGACAGGGATGTTCATAGCGAGGGCATAACAACAATTATAGCATTGGTCATGTCGATAATTGTAACAATCTTGATCATTTTGATGGAAGGACACCATAAATCCAAACTGCAACCATGTATATTGTTATTGTGATTATTGTCGATGTCTTGTCCATGTGTAGTGATGTTTTAAAATCTTAACAATTAATTAAAGGGAAAACTAAACAATAACCCTATAAGATGACACAATATATCCCAATTTATTGTCAATTTGCAAATCTGGCAAAATTACCTTGCAGGATAAATATATATAATGGCTTAATGTATATAAAGTGTACATCACATAACTACTTTCTTATTTAGCATGGCCCAGAGTCCCTAACAAACAATTGTTTGTATGCTATACAGAAGTAGATAAATACCTTAATATTTACATGAGTTGCATGTGATGTAATTACTTTCTTATTACCTAAAGCTCCCATGCAACAATAAGTTTAAGTTACATGCTATGGAATTGCTTTCTTATTTCACTTCACCTAAAGCTACTAAGCAACCATAAGTTTGGGCGCTTTGTGAGATAAAAGTATATATTGATGCTTAATGAATGCTACATTGAAATGCTAAGTGACTACTTTCCCATTCAGCACAACTCAAAACCCCCCTAGGGCCTATAGAATTTAATTCTTTATAGCGAGTGAATTGGTCCCAATTCGCTACTATTTTTTTGTGGGTAATATAGTTTCAATTATATCTATTTGCTGCATAAACTAACATGCCCTAATATCCTAATAGCAGCATCATTTGATGCTTCCATTCATGAGGTCTCCACTAGATAAAGACATAATCGATTCCCATTGCCGCCCGTTTGGCAAAGACGACTCCACCTAGGAAGTTGGAGATAATGAGAATGGCTGAGGCTGGTTGCCGCCCCTTTGGCAAAGACGACTCCACCTAGGAAGTTGGAGATATAAATAACAATGGCTGAGGCTGGTGTCGGTGTTCTCATCAGAAAATGCTGGTGAGAGACTACATGGACGAAGTTAGACTAGACAAAAGCTGAAGGTGGTGTACTCGGAGTGCATATCTCATCAGAAAATCCTGGTCACTGGGGCTCACACAGAAAGAGAGAGAGACAGACAGACGCACAGACACTGGGTGGAGTATTATGGGGAGCACTTACAATGTCAAGGAAGTGGCCTTGTCTGTGCTGGTGGTGGCTGCAACGGCCTTCTTGTATGCCGCCTGGAAGCTCCTGCAGGCCTTCTGGCTCAGGCCCCTCCGCTTCAAGCGAGCCTTCGAGGCCCAGGGCATCAAGTGCCTGCCCTTCCACCCCCCGCGTGGCAACCTCCCGGAGCTTGACTCCCTCTATCAGGACGCACGTGCGAGGCCCATGCCGGAGCTCTCCCACGACATCGTCCCACGCGTCCTCCCTCACCTCCACCACTGGTCCAAGCTCTACGGTCAGATGAGTAATTCATTCTTGATCTTCCTGCTGCATATATATTATAATGCTAACGTCGGTAATTTTAGCTGTAGGGGACCTTCTTGATATTCCTGCTGCATATATATTATAATGCTAACGTCAGTAATTTTAGCTGTAGGGGACCTTTACGTATACTGGTTTGGACCACGAGCCTGGGTCACCCTCACAGACCCTCATCAAGCCAGAGAAATTTTGTCGACCAAGTTTGGGTACTTTACCAAGGCAGGGAGAAGACCTGATGCTGATGACTTCGTAGGCAAGGGCCTTGTGAACCTAGAAGGTGAGAAATGGGCGCAGCATCGACGCATCATGACTCCGGCCTTTTTCCTCGAGAAGCTCAAGGTAGAGTACACTAATTATGATCTGTTGTTGTAAGTAATTTGTGTGCTGCAATATCAATCTTAAGATGAACCAGCATCCCAAGGCTCTCAAAACTGGGCAAGCATGAATCGGTTGCTCTTTCACTTGCAAAAGAGCTGCATGGGCTGTGGGAGGAATCAATTACCTTATCTGCCAATATCGTATGGCCGCATAACCTCATCATGAACAATATATTGTCTCCGACTCTGGTTCCATGGAGTTGGTGAAGATCGACGTTAGGAATGTTCTTCCTATGACATGTTCTGTGACCATCATCTTGTTCTATGCAGGCCATGGCTCCTGTTATGGCTGCCTGCACCATTGCTATGATGGAGCAGTGGGAGAGTCAACTGGAGAAAGGGGAAGAGATCGAAGCACTCGGTGCATTCCAAAACCTGACTGCGGATATCATTGCCCACACTGCATTTGGAAGCAGCTTTGCAGAAGGCAGGCAAATGTTTGAGATGCAGCGCGAGCAGCAGATCATGTTTGAGAAGCTAATTCGAACCGTCTACATCCCTGGTTCAAGGTCACAGAACTAGACCTGTTCGTTAATCTTTGTGCTCATGAATGGCTAGTAAATGACCATGCACAGTTGGTGTAACACGTGGTTAGGGTAGGTGCAGTGGATGACTCATTAACGTGATGATTCGATTGGTTTCTGAGACATATTGTACCTGCTTGTTGGAGCTGCAGATATATACCAACTGCGTTCAATTGGTATCGGTGGAAGCTGAATCGGAGTATAAAAAGTGTGCTTCGGAAGATCGTTGAGAATCGGTTAGAGACAGACAAATCGTGCCAAGGGAGCATTGATACTAATGATCTGCTTGGGCTTCTGATGGCTGCAAATGCCGGACAATTGCAGGGAAGTCAGAAGAACTTGAGTATGGGGATGGATGAAATTCTGGATGAGTGCAGGACCTTCTTCTTTGCTGGGCATGAAACGACATCAACATTGCTGGCGTGGACATTTCTATTGCTAGCAAGCAATCCTGAATGGCAAGAGCGGGTAAGACAGGAAGTGCACGCTGTTTGTGGGATGCAGGATCTGCCATCAGCCGAGTCAATCAATCAACTGAAAGTTGTAAGTAACCACACCAAAGCATGCAACTTCACTTGTCTCCAGTAATGATAGATATACTTCAATGTTCGTCATGATCTTGCAGAACTTAGATTCCTATGCTGCTATCCCAATTTAGTAAACTTAGATGTTGCCTGTAAATCGCAATGTGGAAATCATAGGGGGAATTTGTCTAAAACTTCTTCTGAAAGACAAGCAGTGAACACCGATAGCAAGGTGCTTTGTATACAAACAAACTCATTTTTCGATTACATCAATGAATGTGCTTTATATATGCTTGATTGTTTGGTGCAGGCTGGCATGGTACTGAATGAGACACTGAGATTATATCCCCCTCTCATAGCAATGTTAAGGGAAGCCTCCCAAGACTTGCAGCTTGGAAAGGTGTTGATTCCTGCAGGGACGGCGCTAATGGTGCCAATCATTGTCTGGCACCATGATAAGAGGTATTGGGGCCCGGATGCATTAGAGTTTCGCCCTGAGCGGTTTGAGCAGGGTGGGGTGGGCATTAAGGCAAGCCAATATGCATTCCTGCCATTCTCGATGGGGCCCCGCAACTGCATCGGGCAGACCTTTGCCATGCTGGAAGCCAAGGTGGTTCTGTCGACCATCCTGCAACGCTATCGCTTCCGCGTCTCACCCAATTACCGTCACGCCCCCACCACCATCCTCACCTTGCAGCCTCAGCATGGCATGCCTCTTATATTTGAGAAGCTTTAGTTACTTTTTGCCTTATTTTCTTTTATAAAAATACAACTTAAACTAAGTCTCACCCGAAACATAATCATTGAGTTCAATATGTGAGAAAGAAAGAGTAGAAGGCAAAGAACCAAAAGTAACTTGGTCGAGAGTACTAAGTTGTAGCTTTGAAGCCATACACATAAAGTATCATGTTGAAGTAATCCATATCATGTTGAGGTATGGATTAGTGAGTCTTTATGCCAATGGGGTCATGGCGTAGTGGTTTGGGTGTGGATTGAGTTTCATGGGTGCGTGAGTTCTCACATTATGCTTTGTATCCCCAAAAGCATAATAGTAAGATATCTATTTGATTCTAATTACTAAGTCCTCATAATGCTACATTTATCAATTCTTTTTAGCACATCCACCGGAACATGTATTGGCACCTTAAGTTTGATGTCAAGAAATGAGGTATGGCATAGTCCATTATTATAGCACCTTTTTTTGTCATTCTCTATCATTCTTTGCCTTTTTATGCAAGAGAATACCCTTCACATTGTATTTTATGCTTTGTGTGGAAGGAGTGTTATAATACATTTTTCACACATATTATTTACACTACAAGATACATGTCTTATATTGACGTTCAAAGCAACGAAAATGTTCATAAAAAAATTTGTCCCCATCCTCGCAAAAAACGTCGGTATTAGCGACGCCATAGAACAGTCGGTATCAGCGTCGCTATTTGCGTCGTCCCTGATCCTGGCGCAGATAGCAACGCTGATAACGACGCTTTGCGATGCATGTTGCGATGCGTGCAGTAAATTTGTGACGCTAATAGCGACGGTAACAGGAAAAAAAAAATTGTGGTAAGGCATAGCACTATGTGCTTTATTTAGGCCATATAAAAGAGTTTCAGTAATGTGTACAATGCTCGTATAAATGAAGGCAAAGTGTACTTGAATCATAACACTAATACATGAAATAAATACATGATTACGTAATGAAAGCGACATTAGAAAATGCTTACACAAATCACGTGACCAAAAAACAAGAGTATGTGAGCTCCATGGATCCAAGGGCGAGCTATACGAATGTACTCTACAAAAAAAGAAACAACTACACATCAGTCCACCATACAATAATGCATTTTAATTAAATTTAGTAACTATGGACAAAAAAGATGAGTGACTTACAGGGCCACCGCGTCCATACAATCGGTCGATCAATGTAGTGACATTGTGTCTCTCTACATATTGAGTCTCTAGGCCGGTGGGATCGCGGTTTGTAATGGAGTACTACAAAGAAAACAAAATACAACTGTTAGAAACATGATTGTCAGTACAAGGGATATTGAAAAAAAATAAGAAAGCAGAACAAAAGAAAAACTTACAAAGTCCTCTAGATATATAATGTGACTGTCACTCCCAAGATGATGGACTACTCGTGCCTCCAGTCGTGCCCTCGCCGCCTCGTGCTGCTGTCTCCAACGTCCTGGAGAATTTGTAGCCTCCTCTCTAAGTTAGTGCTAGTCGTTCGAGTCTAGCCACTCAGGCTTTGAGGCTCCACTCTTAAGTGCCTTGTGTGTGTCTGATCGTTTGTGTGACATGTACGCACACATGCACTCCATCATCCAGCCTGTGGAAAAACTATCTGCTGTGGCACATACCAGAAACTCCTCATGCAAGAATACTACTATGTAGTCCTTGTTCCCCTTCGGTATGTTCTTCCAATGATCCAAGACATTGTGCCGAAAAACTTGTTGGCACAACTCTCTCATACGAGCCGTCACCCTCCTTCCCTCATCATTCATGATAATGGCTCATGTCCTATCATCTACAAGGTATCCATACCCCTCTAGGGTATGCCTAAGATGTATTCTCTCCCACCTGCAACCACGCTCCTGGGCATATCTAAGAGACCCCTATACATCTGGTGTGGCTATAGGGGTAGTATCTCTCGGAGTAGCACCCATAGGGATGCCACCTGGCTGTAGACGACTGAGCAAAAGCTGGAGTAACTAGAGTAGACGTCCCCACAAGTGTGACAAATCCCATCGGTGATGCAACTCCAATAGAATGATGAGACGGAGACACTAGGTCGGTACCTCCATAACAACCACCTGAGCCACGCTCTCTCGAATCACCACGAGAGCGAGGAGTAGATGTGTATCTCGAGCCAATCGCTGCGGGCTCACTGTATCCATGTCTCTGCAGCATCCTCCAGAACCACTCCCTCTGTGTGGCCCAAGTCTGGAGCGTCGACCTGAAACATCAGAGTGCACCAAAGTAGATCTAAAAAATGGCCTGATGGTGTCAGAGACAGCTCATGGTCCACCATAGCTTTGCATCGAGCCATCTGATCTGGAGACATACGCGTGAAGATCTCATGTAGCTCCTCATCCCTCATCCCTCGACTCATCATGCTGATCTAAATATCCACAAATGTCACCTGCATAGACAAAAATTGATGTTAGCATAATCAATATAAATCATACAAAGCATGGTAATATAAATCTTAAAAAAAAGATCTTACTTAAAATTCATATCTTATGTATCCTTATAAGTGATTCGTCAACGAATTGAGTAGGTGGATGCTCCAAGTATGAAGTACCCTATGGTCCCATGTCAATCTCCTGACACAACTCCACATACACTGGAAGGTCGATAGACATGTTACCACAAAAGGATGAGTCTATCTCGTTCTCAAAGAATTCTTGGACTCTTGTATTTCTATCATTGTTACTTGATTCTGGCTCCTCTACATGCTCCAAGCTTTCGGTGGCCTCCATCCCTTGTAATATCAACCCCTCTATTTGCATATTGTCCTCATCTACACTCGAAATATTGCTTTGATCATATATTCTCGCACTTCAAGGAGTTGAAGATATAACATACCACTGTAACAAAAAGGCTCCATAGACGCGCTTGTAGACGCAATATTTGAACTGTGTTAAAAAATATCGGGCGCGTTTATTACCACGTCTACTGTTGCGTCTAAAATTTTGCGTCTAAAAGCGCGCTTATAGTCAGAGTTACACGCCCATATAGATGCGCATATACACGCGCATATTGACGCGTTACGCAAATATATAAACATATTTATAAAAAAGTGGATATATTCATAATGTGCATCTATACATGCGCGTATCTGCGCGTCTAAAAAAGTGTTTACTCTGCAAGTTTTTGACGAGAATAGACGCGCATTTATCCTGCAATTTAGATGCGCTGATAGACGCGCAAAACAGAGGTGTGAAAAAAAACCAAAGAGCATGTGGCTGCAAGCCACATGCTCTCTGGTTTTTTTCCCCCCATCAACATCAAATTATATGCTTAGGGAAAACAGAGAAATATTATTTCGAAGATTTTTATACTGAAAACAAAATAATGTATGTAGAACACCAAATTTCATATATATAGATGAAACGTTTTTACATGATGAGTTCTAGTGCTTGTGACCTCAAGCATAGTCATGGTTACAAGCACTAGCTGAAAGTAATACATATCAAAAATGAAAACTACAAGCCAAGGGGAGGCACGCATGCATGGGGCTCCTCTACATCTCCTCAAAAGAGGCATCATCATCGCTACCACCACCGTTGCCTGTGCCGTTGCCGTTGCCGCCATCGCTACTGCTAGTCCCCCCTTCGCTATCCTCAACTGCATCAGGGTTCGCCTACACAAAGGATTAAGGTATATAAATACCATTACAAACAATAAATTAGAGTTACCTATACTTTTCATGTAAAAAATAAAACATACCTCTTCTGGTTGTGGAATCCTCATGGCACAATTATATTGCTCCTCCGTGATGAGTCCCTCCTCGTAGAAATGCTGCCAAAAGTGGACGCTCGGTTATGACCTCGATAGTAGCCTACCTCTCTAGGAGTAGGCATCCTACCAACAATATGATACTACAAAACAATTTGAACATACAACGTATTAGAACACATTACATAATGAAGTAAAACAAATTACAATATTTAATTTAAAAAAGAAATCAAATAATACTTACAAACTCAGTCTCCCATTACTCCATGCCACCCGATCCATAATGCGACGATCTCATGGTTGCCATCTGGATATGTCGCGCCTCTGCATGCTGGCAACTTGTCATTTTCTCTGCTGCTCTCTTCTTGGCCTCTTTCCACTCCCTGCTGTGGCAATTGGGTGGTTGGCCATATCCAGGGCGCCCCTACTCTTGTCTCCGCAGTGACTCCTTGGCGCACGTCATAAGGTGAAACCTCTTGTTATGAAGCGCGTCTCTCACCTTTGACCGTCCCCAATCATATGAGAATCGTGAATTCTTGGGATTAGGGTACCTTCTATGTACTACCCGCAGCACCTCTTGCCACAAACCATTTTTTTAGTGCTTGAAGGGAATCATGCAATCTTTGTATGTGGCATGGACGACACTCCTCAAGTAGACTATCACTTCCCTTCCCTCAGAGTCATGCAAGATACCACCAACATCATGAATAGTACATTTGTGGAGGCTCACCTCTCTCATTTCCCGGTGAGGGTGATCGAGAGCCACCTCCTAGGCAACCCCCACAAAGCCTTCGACCTCCTCATCCTCACGCACGACTCTCCCTCCTCCCTCGATGGGCACTACCCTCTACCTCAGTCGATGCACGTGCTTTTGCAGATGCACGTGCTTCGGCCAATCCATGTACTTCAGCTGATCCCTGTGCATCAGCTGATCTGTGTGTATGCATAGTGCGTGGAGTACCTGTTAGTAGAGGTGTGCCAAGGTTTGGTGTTTGTGCGGCAGTGCTAGGCAAAGATGTGATAGGTGTCCCAGACATCACATTGAAAACCTCCTCTGCAGTGGGAGGGCGACCAAGATATTTAGTCATCTCCCCCATGAATTGCTCCTTGTTTGAAAAACCTCCAAAAAAGCTACTAACACCTCTAGAAAACTCCGCTAAGGTGTTGTTCATGCATTCCAACTCAAGATCAGTGCTGGAAGATCCAGGATTTCATATCTACACAAGAAAAATCATATTACCCTATGCAGATAAAACATATTACATGTTGCGTCTATATCTGCGTCTCTATGTGCGTCTGTCAGCGCGTCTATTTGTGTCTATACCTGCATCTACACTATCATCTGGACGCGCTAACAAATGCGCATAGTCGGACCATTTTTTTCAAACTTGGTTAAAAAACGCGCAAAAAAACCTCCATAGATGACAGTCTATATCATGTAAAGAGAGAGAGAGAGAGAGACAAACAGACAGAGAAAGCAAACAAGATTGAGAGAGAGAAGAAGAACTCACCTTCTTTACTTGTTCCGACGGGTGGCGGCTAGGTTGCAAGCTCCTTATCCTCCTTCTCCCTTCCCTTGGTAAGTTACTTGAATCTTCTTCTCTTCCTTGTTGTTTGGCTCTTGTTCTTTACTCTTTGGCTCTTCCTTCCTCCTATCCTCTTTTTACTCTTATTTCCTTCCCTCATTGTCTTCATGAAGTGATAGATAGACATGATTAGTGATGCCAAGCTCGAACTGCAGAAAACGTGCAAAAAACGCAAGAAAGCACTGGTTTGAAAAGAAAGCCACAAATTTTTTAAAATTTTTAAATATTTGCGTAGCGCGTCTGTAAGCGCGTGTATATGCACAGATAATACTTATTACACGCGCTGACAAACGCGCAGTAACAATTAAACTGATTAGATGCTAGCTTTTGGTTGTTTTTGGATCAACATGACATGACTTTCCTAGTCTTTCAATATCAAAGTATTTGCCTCCATGTTGTAAGTATCAATGCATGCATTTAGGGAATATGGCATATATACCAAATGAAATCACATTTGTCCTTATGATCCAGGTGTAATTATGTCGTATATATATCCAATCATGCCCTATACATGCATCACTTTGGAAAAGGTGGCCATAGAACTTATTTGGAGGATTTTTTATGTTTTCTTTTAGTTCTTATTTTCTTATTTGGAATATCACTTGTCCTAATAATCTTATTTCTAACAATGCTACTTTGTTTTCTTTATAGCACTCCATCACAAACCGTGATCTTATAGATTTGGAGACTCGATGTATAGAGAGACATGGTCTCACTAAACTCATTGACAGATTGTATGTGCATAGTGGTCCAACAAATCAAGACTCTTTCTTATTTGCAGGCTATATATATTGTAGTTAAACTCTAATAGTTTATATTGCAGAGTTTGTTTGACACTCCATTATATTGGGATGAGCTCTCTGATGGGAAGGAGCTATAGTAGTCGCTTGGATTCATGAAGTGCACATCTTTATTTTTTAAAGCCTAATTTGAACTGTGAAGACTCGATTCTGGCAACCTTGCTAATTTTAGATGTTGATACTACTAATTAGTATTCGTGTCAAATTACACTTTCTAGATATGTAGGGCAATGTACTATCATGTGTCCCTGTTAGTTTCAAGACTTCAAAACAATCTAGTAGAGGTTAACCTAATCTAATACTCACATTGTGGCACAAAATATTTCAAAATTTTTTAAGGGCTATGAATATCCCATTGTTCATAGATGGGAGCAACCGGTTCATTAGACTAGATGGAAAACTGTACTCGACTACAAAAAACACACACACACACACACACACACACACACACACTCTCTCTCTCTCTCTCTCTCTCTCTCTCTCTCTCTCTCTCTCTCTCTCTCTCTCTCTCTCTCTCTCTCTTAGCATACCTGATTGGTTTGAAAGTCTCACAATCCCTTTACTAAGAGCCTTCAAGCGCAGCTCGATTGTTGGAAAGAAGGAAATCGCTTCTTTGTATGGCTCAGTATACTCATCGTGACTTGTGATACTTCTAAAGCATGTCACAGTTGGCATCTTAGAAGGAAAAAGTGAGGTAAAACACGCATGCTGATGTGCATACAAAAGCTGGGAAGCTAACCGGGGTACAAACCAAATGCTAAGAATTGAAGCCGTCATCTCTCTCTATCTCTCTCTCTCTCTCTCTCTTCAAGAGTAAGAACTACTAAGAAGAATCTCACCTTCTGACAGTTGCTGTAGGCTGCATTATAAGCTTCACAGAGGACGCCTTGAGGTGCACCTCACTGTCGGGCTACACAGACATTCCATATAATTTTGTGTCGCTATTGATAATCATGTTGCTATCGATCATTGATCTCTGGTTGATCAATGGTCTGTCATGAGGGCCATCACGCGCCACAAACTTCTCTGGCACAGAGAGCCGACCTCCAAGGCCGCTGGCTTGCTGCTGTTGTATCGATCTCAAATGACTTATATAGTCCATGGTATGTATAGAGGTCTCTCATAAGAGGATCATCACATGCAATCCATTGTCAATCCCTGTGAATTGGGATCTCCTACCAAACAGTCAGTATATTCACTGTCCTTCTTCATGGGCACTGAACACAATCTTACTTTTTTCTTTCTCCTTTTTTTTGCAATATCTATGCTTACTATGACTGTGGGTGGCCAACTCTCTGCTTAGACTTCATGGACACAACCTGTGTTGAGAGAGAGAGAGAAAGAAAGAGAGACAGAGAGAGGGGCGGGAGGGGGGGCGTGACAGGTACAAAGGGCAAGGTTGCAGGATTAGAAACGAGAAAGATATTCTGCTAGAGCTGACTTGCACTGTTTCATGGTTCTGCACAAGCTTCCCATGGCGACACAGGTCTTCTTTGCCCTCCCGAAGCCTCAAACACACCCATGGCCACCTTTAACAAAACCTCTACCTCTCTCTCTCTCTCTCTCTCCCTCTCTCTCTCTCTCTCTACTAAAAATGTCCCACCTTTCATATATAGTCAACAGTTTCAGAACTTAACATAGCAGACACGACGTCATTTCTATGTTCATGAATCGTATACATAGATTCTAGAGAGCCAGGATGGGCTAACCGTCCTCTCTCTCTCTCATTTTTAGGATGCTCCATTGACTTCAGGAAGTTTCCATAAGAGTGATCTATTTTAGTCACCAACAAGTGGACACACTGGCTAAAGATGATTAAAAAAGGACATGTGCACATTGGCTACATGTGATCTAGGTGTAATTATGTTGTATATACATCCAATCATGCCCTATCCAATCACATTTTTATAGGGCATGATTGGATGTATATAGGGCATGAAATCACATATATCTAATTAGCTTTGAATGATTGGATGTATATTTGTAATACTAAAAAAGAAGTAAAGTTAGTAATGTATTCAAACAAATACTAGCTGTTAAGAGGTTTGGTCATATTTAGGGACTTTATGAGAAATGAAAAATATGTGCGTTTATTTTCGCATCTATAGGCGTGTTTATAAACGCGGATATATAGACGTATTCTATATACTAGCATAAATAGATGCTTTGATACACGCGATTATAAATGTGCCCGCTTTTTCGCGTGTACAGTGCACGTCTATAGGGCCTTTCTCTTGTAGTGTACCACCATCGAGGTTGTCGAGGGTTTGGGTAGAAAATTACATGTTTAAAATCACATACAAGAGAGATTTAACTTTTGTGACATGTACCATGTCGTAATAAAAGGGAAAAAAATATGAGTTCATGCACATGTTCGCAATAGGCTGGCAACACAAACGTGTTGCGCAAATCTGTCTATCTTTTTTCAGAATCTATTTCGAGAAATCCAGATGGACCTCATCAAACTATTACTCCAGCTCCTTCAAATACCACTTTGAACCACTGCACATCAACTAGGATTATGGAGAAGCTATGGTAATCCACTGTGACAATACTTTGCAAGTTCCCAAAATACTCCATTTCATCTATAACTGTGTTTGAATCTGTTGCTCGTCGTCAGCTCTCTAGTCGAACTTTGCCATGATATCACAATTTGTTGTGGAGCATATTTTGTTAATACGTTCCACGTGAAAATGCCGTATGCGCGACCACGCCTCACTATATATTTTGTACTGTATATTAAAACACTCAATTAGTTATCGCATATATAAAATATAGATATGACAAACCCTAAATACGTCATCACCTTTGTACATCTCCTCGAGAATTCCCACTTCTCAATTGAGACCTTCACCCCTTCATGAGTCGCTATGGTCAAAGCTTCATGCAACCATCGCGTTGACATAAACCGCGGCATCTCCTCCATGCTGTCGGGATATTGAATCGATTGATGGCACACACTACGTTAAAATTTGGATTGCACTTCTTCCTGATCTTTCCTAGCTTGCTCGTACCTAGCAAGCCACATCTCCATGGAGGCATGGTGCGACATACAAAAATGATTCACTTTCTCCTTCATTGCAGCATCCATTCTTTTTTCTATCCCATTTCCAACCACCACATCTCCGGTTAGTCTATCATCATCATTCAGCGACCATAGTATATTGTTGTCTGAATCCACCATTAGTAGCCATTGTGAAATATACACTAACACCTCAGATACCAACCAACCTTCAGCCATGCTACCTTCTGGACGGGCTCATTGTCACACAAAGCCTTTCAGGGTTTTCATGAAGTGCTCCAAGAAGAACATCCATCGTGTATGGATAGGTCCACCAATCTCCACTTTATCTACAAGATGCACAAGAAGGTGGATTTGTATCGTGAGCATGCTAGTAGACAAGTATTTCTCAAAGAGACAGACCGTCTCTACTGCTCCCCGCATTGCGGATTCAATAGAGGACATCTTAATCTCCTTCTGTGAGATGCATTGCACTAAAGTTGACAACCTGTAAATCACCCTGCGTATTTCTGGAGTAAGGCATCATGCGATCGCGATTGGTAGTACAAACTGCCACAAATGAGGAAGCATTATAAACAATGACTACACTCCAAATAGCAAAGTACGCAAGCCACTTACAATCCATTCATAGTACAAACCTGACATATATTATGCTAATCATGGGATTTTATCCTTGATAATTAGTCGTCTTTAGAAAACACGAACCTGAGAGAACGCATCATACCTGTCGGAGTGCGGATAGACTTGACTATTTGCTTCACAATGCACTCTTCTTTAGTGGAAAAAACCCAAGGAGCGCGAGGTAGCTGCAAGCGACCATCAGCACTCGACTGCGGCCAAAGCGCCTCCATCTTGCCTACCTCCTTCAAATCCATTCGTGCCCCTATAGTGTCTCTCTTTCCTGTGATGTGGTCCCATAGTAAGCTGCCCACATTCTTAAAAATATGTATGGGATCCAACAATTGGTTGATCTGTAAGTGGGTCCAATACGACCACTCGTACAAAACTGAGAACAGTCGCATTCCGTTTGGATGTGACTCCGTGTGGACCATTTTCAGCTTGTACCGGCTTTGGGCATTCATACGTGCTAGAGGTCATCCAAGAAAACCTTCCCTGAGTTCTTGACCCACTGGCAAGAAAGTGGCATGTCCTTGATATACCATCTTCTTCATGGTTTGTGACCTTCGAGAGTCTAACTGCTGTGGCCCACACAATGGACATGCATAATAACCTGAGGTAACCAGACCTATCCCAACACCTCTATCGAGTAAATACAAACTTGAACGAGTTATGAGAGATATTACTAATGAGAACAGGAGCCTACTTACCTGAGCACTCTCCAAATCTTGGAAAGTCATGCATGGTCCACATGACAATGGCTCGAATATTGGCGGACCGTCGACCTTATCGCGCTTGCTCATATCTTCCATGATGACCCCCTCCTTCCACAAAATCTTAAGCTCATCGACTAATGGACAAAGATACACGTCCATATTTTTGACTTTGTAGTGGCCGAGAATGAGCAAGCTAAGGATGAGATGTCCTTTCTTCGTAGAAATCCATAGAGGGATATTTTAGTTGAAAAGGACTATAGGCCACATACTGTAAGAAGTTGAGCGCAGACTGAATGGGTTCATGCCATCCATACCAAGACCCAGCCGAAGATCCCTTAGCTCTCAGGAAAGGCCTAGAAAGGTAGAGTCAATGTGGCTCAATGCACGTGAATGCACTGATATTCGGTGAATTCCACACTACAACAAAAAGGCTCCATAGACGCGCTTGTAGACGCAATATTTGAATTGTGAAAAAAAAAGTCGAGCGCGTTTATTAACGCGTCTATTTTTGCGTCTACAAAATCGCGTCTAAAAGCGCGCTTATAGATAGAAGTAGACGCACATTTAGACGCAGATCTAAATGCGCTACGTAAATATATAATCATATTTTAAAAAAAGTGGATATATTCATATTGTGTGTCTATACATGCGTGTATCTACGCGTCTAACACCGCATTTACTCTGAAAGTTTTTTATGAGAATAGACGTGCATTTATCCTGCAATTTAGACGCGTTGATAGACATGCAAAACAAAGGTATGAAAAAAAAACAAGAGAGCATGTGGCTTTGCTTTTTTTCCCCCCATCAACATCAAATTGTATACTTAGGGAAAATAGAGAAAGATTATTTCGAAGATTGGATACTGAAAACAAAACAATGTATGTAGCACACGAAATTTCATATATATAGATGAAACGTTTTTACATTATGAGTTCTAGTGCTTGTGACGTCATGATCGCAAGCACTAGCTGAAAGTAATACATATCAAAAATGAAAATTACAAGCCAAGGGGAGGCATGCATGCATGGGGCTCCTCTATATCTCCTCAGAAGAGGCATCATCATCGCTACTACCACCGCTGCCTGTGCCGCTGCCGTTGCTGCCATTGCTATTGCTAGTCCCCCCTTCGCTATCCTCAACTACATTAGGGTTCGCCTACACAAAGGATTAAAGTATATAAATACCATTACAAACAATAAATCATATTGATCTATACTTTTCATGTAAAAAATAAAACATACCTCTTCTGGTGGTGGAATCCTCATGGTGCGATTATATTGCTCCTCCGTGATGAGTCCCTCCTCGTAGAAATGCTACCAAGTGGACGCCTGGTTATGACCTCAATGGTAGCCTACCTCTCTAGGAGTAGGCATCCTACCAACGATATGGAACTACAAAACAATTTGAACATACAACGTATTAAAATACACTACATAATGAAGTGAAACAAATTACAAAATTTAATTTAAAAAAAGAAATCAAATAATACTTACAAACTCAGCCTCCCATGACTCCCTGCCACCCGATCCATAATGCGACGATCCCATGGTTGCCATCTGGATACGTCGCGCCTTTGCATGCTGGCGACTTGTCATTTTCTCCGTTGCTCTCTTCTTGGCCTCTTTCCACTCCTTGCGGTGGCAATTGGGTGGTTAGCCATATCCAGGGCGCCCCTGCTCTTGTCTCCACAATGACTCCTTGGCGCGCGTCTTAAGGTGAGACCTCTTGTTATGAAGCGTGTCTCTCACCTTTGACTGTCCCCAATCATCTGAGAATCGTGAATTCTCGGGATTAGGGTACCTTTTATGTACTGATCGCAACACCTCTTGCCACAAACCATTTTTTTGGTGCTTGAAGGGAATCATGCAATCTTTGTATGTGGCATGCACGACACTCCTCAAGTAGGCTATCACTTCCCTCCCCTCAAAGTCATGCAAGATACTACCAACATCAGTGATAGAGTAGTACATTTGTGGAGGCTCACCTCTCTCATTTTCCGGTGAGGGTGATCGAGAGCCACCACCTAGGCAACCCCCACAAAGCCCTCGACCTCCTCGTCCTCCCGCACCACTCTCCCTCCTCCCTCGACGTGCACTACCCTCTACCTCACTCGATACACATGCCTCTGCAAATGTACGTTCTTCGGCCGATCCATGTACCTCACCTGATCCTTGTGTAGGCAAAGATGTGATAAGTGTCCCAGACATCACACTGAAAACCTCATCTACACAGTGGGAGGGCGACCAAGATAATTGGTCATCTCCCCCATGAATTGCTCCTTGTTGAATGGGGTGCTGGAGGATCCAGGATTCCACATCTACACAAAAAAAATCATATTACCCTATGTAGATGAAACATATTACATATAGCGTCTATACCTGCGTCTCTGTGCACGTCTATACCTGCGTCTTTGTGAGCGTCTGTCAGCGCGTGTATCCTCGAGTGTACACTGCAGAGCACATGCGCCTGCACACGTGCTCAAAGACGCGCCCCTAGAGAAACATTTTCGGCATCTATATCTGCGTCTACACTGAGATGTAGACGCGCTATCAGACGCGCTTGGTCGGATGATATTAGCAGACGACCGCCATTATTGATTTACAAAATGCAAGACATAATGAAATCACAAATCCTAAATACACAGACAGAGTAGAGAGAGGAAGATAGAAAGAGAGAGAGAGAGAGAGAGAGAGAGAGAGAGAGAGAGAGAGAGAGAGAGAGAGAGAGAGAGAGACTCACCTTGGCTGTTTGGTGTGGTAGGTGATAGCGCTTCTTCATCTTCTTGGTAAGTTACCCTCCCTTGATGCTTGCTTCCTTGCTTGCTGCTTCTTCTTGTTCTCCTCTCTCTTGTTCTCTCTTTCTTCCTCTCCTTGGCTTTCCTTTTTCCCTTCTTGTGTATTTGAAATGAAAGAAGAGGTGAGTCATGAGGAGGTGAGGCATGAAAAGACTAGGTGAGGCATGAAGAGACTGCATGTCGGCTAAACTCAAGCTTCAGAACCGCAAAAAACGTAGGAAAGGAAAGGCGTAGTTTGAAAAGAAATGATTTAATTATGATTTGAATTTTGACGTGTGCGTCTATTTTTGCGTGTATAAGCACGTCTATTTGTACGGATATATAGACGTAAAAATTGCATCTTTTTACACGCATGGTTAGACGTGCGTATAGACGCTGCGATAGACGCACCCGACTTTGCGCGTCTAGCATGCGCTTCTATGCCTCGTTTGATGTTGTAGTGCCATTTGTGGATCTATTCTGCACATGCCATGTTGTCAAGCTCGCCATGCCGGACATACAAAACATGTGGTTTATGTGGGAGATAAGCGGAAAGTGTCTAAGAACATTTTGAGGGATGGTTTTCCATTTCAAGTCTTGTCGATACCTGTGAGTACCACACTTTGGATATGTCTCCATAGTCTCGTATTCTCCTCGAAATAGTATGCAATCGTTGATATATGTATGGCCGATGTTGTTGTAGTCCATGCCAAGCTTTCATAAAACATGTCGCACATCATCACGAGACTCAAGCATGGTATTTGTAAGTGGTAATGTATGATACTTCAGTAACCTGAAAAAAATCATAAAACACATTGAAAAAGCACAAATATTTTTTATGATAGTGCCAAAAAGAAATCAACAAAGGGTATGTACAAGGTACCTGAACAACTCCGTCACACTCGCATTGCTCCACCTGTATTTTGATTGCACACTTAAGAGTGCAAGCAGTGTCTTTAGGTGAGATACTCTACACTCATCATATAATGGTATGGATACTTCCTCTCTAAGTAGATCAGATGTCTCGACATCCATGGGCATCAATGAATCAATAATTACCTCCATCTCAGGCTCCAAGATTGTAGAAAAGTCTGGAAGGCCGCTTGTCTCCTCTTGTATTGACGGTATAGATTGGGTAGTACCTTCCAAGTGGTGGATTAGCTTAGGAACTCCATCCATTGCATGCCCACAAATTCTTCTAACTAGCCCCATAGGGTGCACTCCTCCTTGGGACAAGACATCACCTTCCTGGATAGAAAATTTGCCAGCCACACCCAATGTTTTTGTATAAGATATTCAATTAGCTTGCGAATACAATGCATGATTGATATACACTTTTCTTACCATTTGCTCAAAATCTGAGATCGCCTAATCAATGATCTTTGATTGAAACATGCCGAAGCGTCGTACGTGTTCTATAGACAATCGACGTTTTCGTCTAATTGCCAGCTTACATTGAGAGCAAGGACATGGGACACATTGATTAAGATACGCCTCACAATCTTGAACATCATGACCTTCATCGTTTTCCAACTACTATTATTACTACTATTACAAATAAGAAAAGAAAAAATTAAAGAATATGATCTTACCATCTCTTTTTTTTAAATTCATTCATTGTCCTCTCTCCCTCCCTCTCTCTCTATTTTTCTCTTTTCCTATTATGTTTAATGTTTTTTCCCTCTCTCTCTCATTTCTTCTTTCTTTTTCTCTCTTTATCTTCCTCTCTCATTTCCTCTCTTTCTCTCTCAATACACATGATTTTTAACAAAAATAAGCAAAAGAAAAGAAGATAAACAAAAATAAAGCAAGAGGGAACAATGCACTCATCGCAAAGGCTTGAGGATGGATTCGGTGGCTCCTCTTCACGATGACGGCTCCTCTTCCCCCTCCTTTGTCGTGTCGCTATGTGCACACCATGTGAAAAACTCTAAAGTGCGGCTTTCTTATTGATCGTGCACACCATGTGAAAAACTCTAAAATGTGGCTTTCTTATTGATCTAGAGAGCCAATGCCATTTTAGACATTAGTGTTAGTGTCCATGGTTCAAACACATTAGTTTTATGGACAAGTGTAGCCAATTTATGATATTTTAGATATTATCTCTTGTAAAAATCCAAAAATGGTAGATAACTCCTAGATTAGGATGACATGCAAAAGAAAGCATGTAGCTTTCAGCCATATGTGAGGATTTTATGTAAAAAGAGAGATGGATGAAATCAGCGCGTCACCATCACTGTTTTCAGATAGTGAACAGCACTTCGAAGTGGGAGATGAAGAAGGAGTGGTCTAGCATCATTCTGGCCAAGTGTGCTAGCATTTTACCCCCCTTTTAGAGCCAATGGAAGCATCAGATTGGCAGTCTGAGCAGCATAGAGGAAGGTATTATCTTATGTACGTTTTTGTGCACAAGAGATCTGTCTTCTCATAATGGAGAAATAAACTGATCTTTAATTCTGTGAGTATTACTCTATGCCTTCTATTTCTTTCCATGAGTATTCTTTCATATCTTCTATTTCTTTCAACCCCTTCTCTTCTGTCTACTCCACTCCTTGAATATCCCTTCACCCTGTTGTCTCTTACCCTGCGGTAGACTTTCAACTGCAGAGGCTCCGACAGTGGTGAACCCGATGTGAAAGTCGGCAGTAGAGATGTGTAAAGATGGGAGATTCTACAGCTTCAAGTGGTGGTGATGCTTTACAACAAATGATTTCTTTGTTGCAGCAACAACAACAACAGATGCAAACTTGGTAGGAAGTAGAAAGAATTGATTCCTTAGTCGTGAATGCATTGTAGGGAGTGGGACAAGAATTGAAGTAGTTTAAAGGTCAAAATGTTTCGTCCTTCATCCGACTGTATGAAGAAAAGATGTTGTTTCATGGGGTACCGCAATATGCATGGAGTTGGTATTTCTCGCGTTTGGCCATGGATGCTTTGCATTATCAAATTGATGAGTTACATAGAAGAGATGCTGATTGGGTAGCTTTTAAGAAAGCTTTGAGAGAAGAGTTTTTCTTGGAAGATACATGATTGGTAACTAAAAAGAAATTTATAGATTGGATTGAAAAGCCCAATAAAGGGTTGGCTGCTATAGCTTTGCTCTGTGAATTTGATAGTCAATATGCGCAATTGGAAGTCAATGAGCAACAATCAATGGAGAGTTAGAAAATTGATTTGTTTGTGAAGGCTACAGATCCTGTCTTGCAGGAGAAGCTGACTGATCGTTTAGAAGATGCCTCTTCTGAAACATGACTGAAATCAGATTGGGCTAATATAATTGAAGCAATGTGTATGTTGGTAAAGAGAGAGCAGATGAAATTAAGATGGGGTACATGCACCACAACTGCCAATGCTTAGAAGGGGGCTAAAATTGCAGCCAAGGCACCTGTAGCTATGGTGGAACAACCAGCTATACCTGTTGGTCAAACTCTTAAAGATGATGCTGTGGATGAATTAATCAAAGGCATGTGTGATTTGAGGTTGAATTTGACAAAGATCTATGCAAAGGTTGAAAATTTTGATGTTAAGGTAGAAGAGTAGGCTTGAACAACAGCCCAAAGACTGTATAAAGAAGGATACAAGAGGAGATGCATTTGGTGTGATAGTTAACAACATGAAAAGCAAGATTGTACAGCTTATCGTGAAGCGGAAGAAAAAAGGTTAATCTTTTGGAAAGATGGAAAAATACATGCAACAAAAATTGGTCTTCCAATAGAGTCGAATTTTGGAAATGGTGGCACGCAGAAGAAGTTGGAAGATATGGTTGCAAGGACAACATTTGCTACCATAGATGCAGCCACATATGGGTTGAGAATTGAAATGACTAATCAAGCTCATAAAGGAAGCATGGCTGAAGCAAAATCTCGTGTTTGGATGCAAGCATTAGATTGCATGGAAAAGGGAAAAATAGCAAAGTCTAAATTGGTTGATGCAAGTCAGAGTATATGAGGGAGAAGAGGATGGAGTGCACCAGTGGACTCATTTTCTGCCTATGCTTATTTGGCTAAGGTTCATAATCAAGAAGCTCTTGTGGAAGAAAAGAGAAGAAGAGTTGAGGATACTACTAGTCCTTCCTCTTTGGGCCCACCTAAACGCATGAAAAGAAGTAAAATGGAGCAACAAAAAGAAATTGAAAAATCCATACCTGAGCATGTTATGGATGATGCCTCTCAAGAGAAGAAACAAGAAGGGAAGAAAAGGGGCAAGCAGCCCAATTATAGGTTACAATCAGATCTTGAGACTACAACAAATCTTGAAAAAGTCTTGGAAGATTGCATACTTGGCAATAGAGTGGAATTCACACTTGGCGAAGTTCTTGGAATTGCAAAGCGTGAATTTCATGATGCAATCATTGATATGCTAAAACGAAAAAGATAGTTTGATGGTGAAGTTTTGAAAGCATTGATGCAGGTTGACAAAGACATAGAGAAACATCTTCAGAGGGAATATGATGATGTATGTAATGTTGTTTTGGAACAGGCCGATGCTGAAAATCCGCTAGATGGAAGTATAGATAGCAAGCTTGTGGCCGAAAATGGTATTATGGGCGGCACTAAGCATAGAGAAAAGGTTATGTATAATAGGGATGTCCATCAACAAGCACATGAAGAAGAAGATGCTCATTTTATTCCAAGCACTCATTATTCACGAATGCATTGGGCTTGTGCTACAACAGAGACAATTGTTAAAGTGGGAGAAAGAGAGATGCCTTGCATAGCTCTCTTGGATCATGGTTCAGAAATCAATGTTATGGCACGCAGTTTGTATAAGAATGGAGGTTGGCCAATTGATGTAGATCCAGGATGGCACATGCGGGTGGGAAACAATTCATCAGGGGATCTTTATGCAACTTGTCCGAATGTACTCATGACTATTGGAGATGTTAGGGATGAATATCAAATTTTTATGGAAGATTCATGTAGTTATCCAATGATTTTGGGGCAGCCCTATATTTTAGAATCAAGGATGGAAACAAAAGCCTTGGATTGGGTTCGAAGTAAAGACAATACAAAAGGAGTACAGTTTCTTCCTATTTGTGTGAATCATCCCCACATTCGGGATAAGCTGCGGGATAATCCTATGCCACCTAATGCACGAGAGTTTAAGGGTTTTTAGATAGCACTACTGTAAGGGGAGGCTATGTCAGTGCCTCTAGAAAGATAATTATACCTCCAAGAAAGGGGGAAACTATATTTGTGTCTGGATTGTAGGAATGGATAGCATGTAGTCTTGGCAGTTTTAAGAATATTTCAGCCATGTGCAGGGCTAAAAAGAAATATGTAAGATGGGCTGAAAAAGAGCTGAAGACATATGGTTTGATGGCTGCAAATGAAGGTATTTTAGGGCTGTTTTCAAGACTAATTGATGTTGATACAGTGGCTGAAATTTTTGCAGCAATTAATATTGAAAGCATGGCATGAAAAGAGGTTATTTATGTTGACACTTTAAAAATGTATGAAGCCATTTAAGAGTTTGCTAAGCACGAATGTTATGGGCTGCAATATGGGTTACAAAATAGGGTTGAAGCAAGGATGGATACAAAGTACAAAACAATTGCAAAGAAGGTTAAGCCTGTTGCTTTGCCTTTACCACCTGAAAGGGATGGGTTGGCTGAAAAAGTGACTCAACAGCCTAGTTTACGGGATCCACATTGAGTGGGACATAAATTTACAGTTGAAACTTCACAAAAGCTAAAAATTGGTGATATAAGCTTTCTTTTACCTACAGAAAGAGCTTGTTTCTTGCAGATGTTGGCAAGGCATGGGAAAGCCTTTGCATTTAAACCAGATGAAATTGGATGTGTTGATCCGACCACAGTTGCACCTATGGTGATCTTTACATTACCTCATGTGCCATGGAATTTAAAGCCTATTCTAGTACCATGGGCATATTTGCCTAAGTTGTTGAAGCTTTTGAATGAGAAGATCAGGATGCAGATTTTGGAGCCCTCTTCAGGTCCATATTCAAATCGGTGGTTTATTGTCCCAAAGAAGAATGGCTCTTTGAGGTTTATATAGGATTTGCAACCAGTTAATAAAGTCACCATAAGGAATGTTTGTTCACGCCTGATAGTGGATGAATTTGTAGAAACATTTGCAGGCAAGGAAATTTACTCTTTGGAAGATTTATATTCAGGATATGATAAGTTTCAGCTTGCATTAGAAAGCCAGGATATCACTACCATGAAGACACCACTAGGATTGGTTAGGATGTGTATGTTTCCACAAGGCAACCGATTCAGTGGCACATATGATGAATGCTATGCATAATTTTTTGAGGGAGTATATTCCTCAGTTGACCTTACCCTTTCTTGATGATGTGCTGATAAAAGGGTGCGATATCCATGAGAAGAATGAAAAGCTGAATGATCAGGGATGTAGAGGATTTGTGGCTGATCATATTGCTGATTGTGACAAGATTTTGAGCTGTCTTGAAGAAGTGCATTTGACTCTGTCATGAGAAAATTCAGGTTTTGGAGTAGAGGAAGTATTGGTTATTGGGCACATGTGTGGACCATATGGAAGAAAGCCCTCACTAGTAAAGATTGATGCCATAAGCAGGATGTGGGAGACATGTTCGAATGTATTCTAGGTAAGAAGATTTTTGGGTGCATGTGTCTTTTACTTGATATGGATTTCGCATTTGCCTCATGTGGCTGAAAGTCTATATCAACTCTTGAGAAACGACAAAAGTTTTGGTGGGGAAAATAGCATATGAAGGTAGTTCAGAAGTTAACGAGCTTATTGATTTCAGCCCCAACACTAAAGAGAGCAAATTATGAGAATGGGAAACCTATTATTCTCACTATGGATACAAGCCCAATCGGCATTGGTTGGGCAGTGGGTCAAGATGATGCTGATGGGAATAGATATGCCATTGGGTTTGGATCAAAGGTCCTCAATGAACGCGAATGACGGTATTCTCAAGTCAAAAGAGAGCTTTGGGGTGTAGTAACAGCCCTTAAGTGTGATAGGGAGTATTTTATGGGAGCTCATGTAGTGGTAGAGACTGATTGTCTACCTCTATTGGCCATGATAGCGAATTGTTCAACTTCTTATATTGCCATGTTACGATGGATTGCATATATAAAGTCACTTAACCCTGATTTTCAGCATATTGCAGGTAGAGAAAACCCCGTGGCTGACATGCTTTCACAAGCGAGGTTTGAAGATGAAGAGGAGTTGAAGGAAGATGAAGAGGATGATGTGATAGGTTCTGAAAATGACTTTATGACAATAAGAAATGAGTATGCAACTGCTGTTACTGCAGGCACAACTGTTGTAACAGGGATTTTAGCAATAAGAAAAGAGCTTATAGCCATGGAGAAGAAATGGGCAGTTAAGAAAAAGCCTCATCAGTGTTATGCTTCAATGAGAACATAGTTTTTGAAAGAGTTGTATGAGGATGATTGGATGAAAACAGGTCAATATCTCAGCCTCATGACAAAGAAGGCTGAATGGTCTGAAACTGAATTCAAAAGGATTAAAAGAAAATCTTATGTGTTTTTCTTAAAAGACGGATGTTTATGGAAGCATGCAAAGAAAAAGAGAGCAGCTCCAGTACGTGTTTTGGGAGATAGGGCTTCTCAACAATAGGTGATGCAGGGGTTTCATGAAAGCTTATGGGTGGGACAAAGAGGAGTTTGGGGCACATTTCAAAGAGAAGTATTGGTGGAAAAACATGTAAAAAGATGTGGAACATTATGTGGAATCATGTAATGCCTGTCAGATGTATTCCATGGTAAAGCATAGAGATGGGTTGCAACTGACCTATCCATTGTCTATGCATTACAAATGGGTAGTTGATTTGGTTACCATGCCCACAGGTTTATGGAATATGAGATATATTGTGCTTGCATGAGAAGACTTGAAAAATCAAGTGGAAGGTCAAGCTCTTAGTACAAAGACTACTCAAGCAGTTTGCAAGTTGTTATTGGAAGAAGTCTTTTGTAGGTATGGTTATGTTGGTAAAGTGGTTGCTAATAGAGGAGAATTGGATGTGGATGAGGATCGTGACTTCTTTTCACGATTGGATATCAAGCTGGCTTTAATTTTAGCCTACAATTCTGAATAAAATGGCAAAATTAAAAGAGGTCATCAGCCTAACATTAAGGCATTAGCAAAGTCATGCAAGGGAGGATGAAATAATGGCCAAGAATGTTACCCTTTGCTTTGTGGCTGATAGGACCACTCATAGTGCAGTTGTAGAGTATATGCATGTTGAATTAATGTATGGACAACAGCCAATATTATGCCTATTGAGGAGACTATTGCTACTTGGAGTGTTCTACCATGGAAATAAGGTTTGAATAGAGAAGAGTTTCTAGTCCTACGCATTAGACTATTAGAAAGTGTAAAAAATTACATGACACAGCGAACAGATTCTGAGAAAGAGATAGAGATAGAGAGTACACAACAATAGATATGAGGAGAATTAGAAAATTTCTTTAGCTCCAAACAATTGATACAAAGATGGCTCTCTCCACCCATGCGCTTCCACAGTGAAGCTTAGATGGCAATCTAGACAGAAGATAGGTGAAGAGCTTAAGGGTAGCTAGAACAACTCTCATTGGGTGAAAGATAGATGATGGATGGCTGTGAAGGGGTTTAGCTTTTATAGCCCATGAAGGCAGTTAGGTCGGTATGACCGACCTACCATATGATCCTCCACTAGTCGGCCAATGAATATTTCAGAGAATATTCCCTTTACCATCGGGCCATGGCCACTGCCCCCGAACCCTGCCAGGGGGGCCGCTGGCCCCCCTGGGACCCCTTAGCCAGGGGCCATTTCCACGGCCCTCGGACCCCAAAGTACGGGCCTGTTTTAACTCCCTTACCCTACAACTCGATGCAATGTGCCTCAAGTTGCTACCATCTTAACTACTCAGTCCAACCCAAAGATTAGACCCACAATGGTCACCTTTTTGCCAACTGGTCACATAGACCTCATCTGATATATAAGTCAACCAATGTTCGGGCTCACATTTGGCTTCTCCTCATAATGGGGGCCTTACAACTTTGAACACCATGGGTCATTGGTGGCACCTATCCCATCCTCCATCAAATCACGCACTTCAAAAGATGTGCCTCGGACGCTAACTTGTATGTTTACAGGGATAGTGAAAAGTGTGTAGTGATTGTCCTATATGTGGATGACCTCCTTATTACAGGTGACTATGAAGATATGATCAACCAAACTTAAAAGAAATTGAGTTCTGAGTTTGAAATCGGAGACTTGGCTTGCTGCACTATTGTTTGGGAATTGAAATCTTGCAAGAGCTAGGAAAGATCTTCATCTCTCAGAAGAAGTATGCATGGGAGATCTTGAAGGCATTTGGCATGGCCGAGTGCAAGGAGATAGCTGCACCTATGTAGGTGAATGAAAAGTTATCCATTAAGGATACATCAGCATTGACAGATATTGGGAGATACAAGAGGATGGTTGGCAGTCTGATCTACTTATGTAATACCAGACCAGATGTTTTGAGCAGGTTCTCAAACAAACCTCATGAGAGTCATTGGAAGGCTAGGATGCAGGTGCTCAAAGACTTGAAGGAAACTCTTGACTATGGTATCATATACAGTTCCAGAACTTCTCTTGTGGGGAATTGTGACTCAGATTGGGCAGGAGATAGTGATTCCAGAAAGTCAATTTTTGGTTATTGTTTCTCTTTGGGTTCAGGAATTTTCTCTTGGATTAGTAAGAAGCAACCAACAAGCTACCTTGTACTCTGCTTCGGTAGAAGATAATGCCACTCTTGGTTGCTTCTTACTAATCCAACAGAAAATTCCTAAACCCAAAGAGAAACAATAACCAGAAACTGACTCCTGGAATTACAGCAGTCTCCTGCCCGGTCTCCTCCCCAATCTGAGTCACAATTCCCCACAAGATAAGTTTCGGAACTGTATGTGATACCATAGTCAAGAGTTTCCTTCAAGTATCTAAGCATTTGCATCCCATCCTTCCAATGACTCTCATGAGGTTTGTTTGCTCAGAACACCAACATCAAAACTGATATCTGGTCTGGTATTACACAAGTAGATCAGACTGCGGACCATCCTCCTGTACCTCCCAATGTCTACCAGTGCTGATGTATCCTCAACAGATAACTTTTTCATTCACCTCCATAGGTGTAGCTATCTCCTTGCACTCGGTCATGCCAAATGCCTTCAAGATCTCTGATGCATACTTCTTTTGAGAAATGAAGATCTTTCCTAGCTCTTGCTAGACTTCAATTTCCAAACAATAGTGCAGTAAGCCCAAGTCTGCCATTTCAAACTCAGAACTCAAAGCCTTTCGAGTTTGGTTGATCATATCTTCATAGTCACCTGTAATAAGAAGATCATCCACATATAGGACAATCACTACACTATTTTCACCATCCGTGTGTAAACATACAAGTTAGCATCTGAGGCACATCTTTTGAAGTTTAAGCTTAAAAAGAACTTATCTATCTACTGGTACCATGCTTTGGGGGCTTGTTTCAGTCCATACAATGCCTTCTTTATCTTACACACTTTGTTCTCAGAATGGGGAACCTCAAACCCTGGTGGTTGAGCCATGTACACCTCCTCCTTGAGGTCACCATTTAAGAATGCTGACTTAACATCCATTTGGTAAACTGGCCATTGCTTGTAGGTGGCCACTGCAAGTATTGTGCGAATAGTGGTCATTCTGGCAGTTGGGGCAAATGACTCTTGAAAATCGAACCCTTCAATCTGTGAAAATCCTTGTGCAACTAGTCTAGCTTTGTACTTTTCTAAGGTACCATCAGCCTTGTACTTTACCTTCTAGAGCCACTTGGTGCCAATAACCTTCAGCTATGCTGGCCTATCCACTAGGTCCCAAGTGTCATTCTTCATTATGCTGTCATACTCGGCTTGCATAGCTGTGTTTCATGCTGGATCTGCAAGTACTTCTTCTAAGTCAGTTGGCTCCTTTACTTCTCTCATAATCTCAGCCACATCAAGGCCATATTGACTATGTGAGCAGAAGCCATCCTTTGCTCCTCTATTCTCTGAGACCTCCTTGGTTCGTCTGCCTTCTCCTCAACATATGTGGGCATAGGATTATTGTGGTCATAGAGCTGCTTCACCCAACGCAGCAATGGATTTTTGGTGGGGTGATGTTAGGTTGGTGAGCTTTTTCCTCATCATTTGAAGATGATGCTTCCTCCTCCTTAAGGATAGGGATAGCTCTCAGGACAGGTTCATAGTGGATTACTTCTCTGCTTGATGATAAAGTGGAAGAACTTGCCTTCTCCTCCTCCACTATATGTAGCTACTCCTTGAACACCACATCACGGCTCGCGATGATCTTCTTTGCCTCTTGGTCATATAATTTATAAGCCTTCTACTCATCACTATAACCCAAGAAGATACATTTTCTACTTTTTGGTTGTGACTTGTTTCTCTTCTCATATGGAATATGTGCATAACAGTCACACCTAAAAATTCTGAAGTCTAAGACAGATGGTTTCTTACCAGTGTAAGCCTCATGAGGTGTTTTTCCCTTGAGAGCCTTTGTGTAGCTTGATTTAAAATGTAGACTGCAGTATTAACAGCTTCAGCCCAAAAATGGTTAGGAAATCCCTTTCCCTTTAGTATGCATCTTGCCATCTCCACAATGGTGCCATTCCTGCATTCCACAACACCGTTCTGCTAAGGTGTTTGAGGCGTCATCAATTGATGCTTGATCCCTTTGCTCTTGCAAAAGTCTTCAAACTCCTTTGAGTTGAACTCACCACCACCATTTGTTCTAAATTTATTCACACTTTTCCTTGTTTCATTCTCAACAAGTATTAGCCATTCTTTAAACATACCAAAATCTTGAGCCTTATCACGAAGGAAGTACACCCACATCTTCCTACTGTAGTTGTCGACAATCAACATAAAATAAGAAGATCCCCCCCAAGGCCCATGTAGGCATCTTTCCACACAAGTCAGCATGCACCAACTCTAGAGAAGCCTATGCTCTATTCTTGCTTTCTTGTGGAAATGCCTTTCTCTGTTGCTTGCCCATCATACAAGCTTCACATGGTTCCTTCAATTCAGTCATTGTAGGTAGGTGAGCAACCATACCTTGCTTGTGCATCTCTTTCAACATTGCAAATCCAATGTGTCCAAACCTTTCATGCCAAAGCTTACTTGTGCCCACTCCAATGGTGGCTGTAAGAGCACTTAGCTCATATAGGTTGTTCCTTCTTTCTCATTTGCCAACAACTTTGCCATCACTGTCAATAATTTTTGCACATGTCTTCTTGAACCTCACTTCATGACCAAGATCAATTATGGCAGAAACTGATAACAGATTTCTTATAGTTTCAAGAACATACAACACATTTGAAAGCTCTTTGACATCACCATTTGCAGCAACAATTGAAATAGTACCTATGCTTGCAGTAGAGCATTTTGCATTTTTTTCCAACCGTCACAGTGATGGATTCTTGTAGAGGTTGTATAGAAATGCATAGACCTTTCTTGTTGGTCATGTGACGAGGGGCCCCACTATCCAACACCCATGATTCAGTGGTAGATTCTTCATGCGTTGAGGAGCACACCTCCTCAATGGTCGCCTTAAATAACTCCAACTCTGCTTTAGTTGTATTGGCTGTCTCTTGCCCTTTACTTTTAAGGGTACCATTTTTTTCATCTGCCTTCTTGACACAAAAATCTGCGATTGCATGTCCTTTCTTCTTGCAGTAGAAGCACTCTTCTTGAAACTTCTTCTTACCGGCCTTTGTCTTTTTGTCACCATCATTTTTGGTGGAGGAACCACCTTTGCCTTTTGCATTGGCAGAGAATGCAGCATCTCCATTGTTGCTTCCTTCTCAGGCTTTTAGCCTCAACTCCTCCTCCAGAAATAATACACAAAACTCCTCAAAACTCAAAGCTTGAGGTCTCACCTGAGTATTAAGGGCAGTTACTAGTCCATCAAGCTTTTGTAGACAAATCCGAAGACATATCCGAGCTAGCTCCTCGCTAATCTTTTGTATCCTAGCACCAGCCATCTGGTTGCATAGATTCTTAATCCGAGTGATGAATGCTTCAGCTGTCTCTCCTTCAATAAACTTCTTCACTGCTAGTTGATTCTCCAAGTTTTGAATCCTTGTTTGGTTTCACGTTTCATACTGACTTCTCAGTACATTCCAAGTCTGTGATGCTTTGGTTGTATGTTGAATCAAAGTCAAACAGCTTGTAACTAAGGCACACAATGCATCTGCATTCCTTTGTTTCCAAGCTCATAGAAGATCTGCATTTGGAAGAATCATCACACTAGGATTTGATGGGTCGGGGGTAGGCTGTGGTTCTACATCAGTCCCCAGCATAGTCTCCAAAAGCTCATAAGAATCAAGGATATTTGTAATTTTGAACTTCCACAAGGTATAGTTTGTACCATCTAACTTTCCTTCTTTGAAGGTTGGTGGACGAATCCTCACTGTTTGAATAGCTAGTACAGCAACACCACCTCCTGCACCGCTTTCTAATGCGCTAGAACCGCTTCCGGAAGACAACATTCTTTCTCTTTTTTGTTGAAGCCTTTGCCTCTTGCACACTCTTCAATCTCTAGAGTCCTTCAGGCTCTGATACCATGTAAAAAAATACACGGCGCAACAAACAGATTCTGAGAAAGAGATAGAGATAGAGAGTACACAACAGATAAAATGAGAAGTAGAAAATTTCTTTAGCTCCAAACAACTGATACAAAGATGGCTTTGTCCACCCATGTACTTCCACAGTGAAGCTTAGATGGCAATCTAGACAGAAGATAGGTGAAGAGCTTAAGGCTAGCTGGAACAACTTTGAGTGGGTGAAAGATAGATGATCGATAACTCTGAAGAGGTTTAGCTTTTATAGCCTGTGAAGGCGGTTAGGTCGGCATGACTGCCCTACCGTATGAGCCTCCACTAGTTGGTAGGAAATATTCCAGGGAATATTCCCTTTACCATCGGGCCGAGGTTGCTGCCCTTGGACCCCCGCTAGGGGGCCGCCAGCCCCCCTAGGACCCCCTAGCCAGGGGCCGCTTTCGCAACCCCTTATGAGGGTGGGACATTGAGCATATCTAACAGAAAGAAGACCTGAAGACATTGAGACAGCCATGAAAAAGCTGAAGACTGCAAGGATTAAGAACAAGAAGAGATTTGATAAGCGACACAGACTCTGACCATGAGCTATACAAGAAGGAGACTGGGTACTAGTTTATGACACTGATAGCTTAGAAAATTAGCATAGTGCCAATTGAAAGATGACAAATGGTGGTTATGTCCATATGTGGTAAGCTTTGTTTTTTACAATGCTACCTATGTATTCAATGAGATGGATGGGACAACTCTAAGGATTCCAGTTGCTAGAAAACGTATCAAACTCTTCAAATGTAGGGAGTCTTTGGCGTATGAGTTGAAGGAGCTGGAGAGTCGATAAGAACATGGGAATATAGAAGAAGAGGTAGAAGATGAAGACATTGACATGGCAGAGGATACGTCTTCTGAGTGCGGATACATAAGACTGTGGCACATACCAGAGGATGTGCAGGTTAAGAGGGGGTAGATATCGTGCCGCTACGCGCACACCATGTGAAAAACTCTAAAGTGGGGCTTTCTTATTGATCGCGCACACCATGTGAAAAACTCCAAAGTGTAGCTTTCTTATTGATCTAGAAAGCCGATGCCATTTTAGACATTAGTGTTAGTGTCCATGGTTCAAACATATTAGTTTTTTGGACAAGTGTAGCCAATTTATGATATTTTAGATATTACGTCTTGCAAAAATCCAAAAACTGTAGACAAATTCTAGAGTAGAATGAATGCAAAAGAAAGCATGTAGCTTTCAGCCATCTGTGAGGATTTTATGTAAAAAGAGAAATGGACGAAATCACATGCATCGCGATTGCTGTTTTCAGGCAGTGAACATCACTCCAAAGTGGGAGATGAAGGAGTGATCTGGCAGAATTCTGGCCAGGTGTCTTGGTATTTTACACCCCTTTTGGAGCCAATGGAAGCATCAGATTAGCGGTCTGAGCAGCATAGAGGAAGGTATTATCTTGTGTACGTTTTTGTGTACAAGAGATTTGTCTTCTCATAATGGAGAAATAAACTAACAGGCTTCAATTCTGTGAGTATTACTCTGTGCCTTCTATTTCTTTCCACAAGTATTCTTTCATATCTTCTATTTCTTTCAAACCCTTCTATTCCGTCTACTCCAGTCCTTGAATCTCCCTTCACCCTGCTGTCTCTTACCCCTACGATAGACTTTCGACCACAAACGCTCTGACACTATACACTTCCTCCTCTTCTTTACAAACGGCGTGGCAGCGGTGAGAAGCTTTCCTTCTCCCTCTTTCTCTCTTTCTCTCGCTCTTCCTCTCAAACGCGAGATGCATTTCGCTCTCCCTTTCACTCTCTCTTTTGTTTGTTTGCGCAAAATGAGACTCTTGATTTCGATGCATTTTTTTTGCCTGAGTACCGTCGCTATTTGTGTCGAGGAATAGCGACACAAATAGCAACACCGCTAATTTACGTCGGAAATCGTCGTTGCTATACGCCTATATCCTTGTAGTGTTACAATTTAAATTATTCAAATATCATTCCTAACAAAATCTTAGAAGATACAAAAGCACTTACCTGTAAAATGTAGTTAGCTCTTTGATATTTGCCTTTCTTAGTCCATAAGCAGGTTTGATCAATGTAAATATTAGTGGACTTCATTCTATGCACTCATTAAACATAGAAAATATGCATTTATGCCACAGTATCAATTTACAAACACACAAGATGTTGAGGCAAAAGTTAAATCAAAAGCAAGGCCATTGCATATCCTCAAATAATTTGACACGGGTAAGTTACTCATGAATATATGTGTGCATCACATGGGTTCAAAAGAATGTATTTTTAAAATACCATTGTTATATATTTTTTACATACAGAAGAGTGTAATATAAAGTGGTTATTAACAGATTGAATAGAAAATGTTTATATTTTATTCAAGAAAATTTCATAGATAAGGATATTTATAAATAGGTCTTGAACACATTGATGTAGAGGATATACATATAGTAACTTCCTTGAGGAATTCGATAAGTGTCCATATATATACACATGTTTAGGATCTACTTCTCTTCTACATTAGGGAAAAAATGAACTCACGAATGGGCCCTTAAAATAATATAGTGGCACACTTTCGTGACATGAATGAGTGTGCTCTTCCACAATCAATCTCAATTTCAAAGGACCTACTGTGATGTTTTGTTGGTGTTTGAATCACCAAAACTGGTGATTTGGGCCTTTCTTATAGAGGGTGGCGTGAATTGATGCCCTCTCCATATCGGCTTCCATAGTTGGGTTTCCCTCCTCTTCAAGATCTTTAAGAACTACATCAGATGCTTTTTCTTTTGCCATTGAAGCTTGGTTGTTACCTCTGTGATGTCCTTGGCGAGGAATTTGGCCAAGCTTTGGGCACTGTCTTTTAGAGTGGTTTGGCTCATTATAGTGGAAACACCTAGGTACTCCTGAGTTACTTCCCGTAGGTATGAAGTTTCCTATTGAATTTGTTTTGGCCCTCTTTCCTTGACGAGGCGGATGCTAACCTTGGGCTCGCTTAAGATAGCCCGGTGAAGTCCCTTTGTTTTGATTCCAGAGTCTATTATTCCTTAGCTTTGAAGTTGAATCTCCTGAACAAGAGGTGTTGCACAAATCAAAGCATCTTGCATATTAGTTGGGTGCAAAGATTGAAGGAGTATGCTGAGAGTTCGTGACAAAACTTAGACACCTGCTGAGAAATAGTCATGGAAGGCACATATTTAAGCAGTGAGATAAACTTTGAGTAATATACCTCCAGGATTGTTCCCAACTTTCTTAAGTTAAAGAACTCATTCATTTTTAGTGTGCAATAAGCTAGTGGCAAATATCGACCCCGCACAACTTCTTTCAGCTTTTCCCAGGTAATAGCTATCTCAGTAGTCCCTGGTCTTTACACTAGTGTTTCCACCACAGGTGTGCCTCACTGGTCAATTTCAACTTGGCGATCATAGCTTGATTAGCAGGGGTAGTTCCAATAGCAGTAAAGTAGTCCTCCATGGCCTCTATACAAATATCTGCCTCCCTTCAACGTATTTGCCCTTGCAATCAAATTTCAGTGGCTTAACTTACTTAAGGAGATACTTCTTCTCTTGATTTTCAATTGGGCTAGCGATAGCTGTATTACCTTGGGTTATCATAAGTTTCACGAATTAGTTTAACGCTTAAACTTTTCAACTTTTTTTTCACATTAAAATATCTTACTAGATTTGTAAAACAATGATGGGCCAAAGAGCACAATATTTTTACAAAATCTAGCCGTTGTTATCTTTTATTAGCCATAAGCTATGATTTTTACAAGGTATATTTACAAATGGGAGATGTTTACAAGTAGAGATACATCAGTATTGATAGGTTAGGTTGGATGCTATGTACAATTTTCAAAACATGATATCATTATATCTTTCTTTTTCATGGATGGATATCATTTAGATTCATGTAGAAGAAAGTAGGCCAAATTGTCAAAGATGTAGATCTAGAGCATGGCTATGGCGGCTTGTAGGCATAGACTGAACTCATGATGACATTGACCAATGATTGAAGACCAACTATTACACATGTGAATTAGGTTCTATGGCAGCTTGTAGGCATAGACTGAACTCATGATGACATTGACCAATGATTGAAGACCAACTATTACACATGTGAATTAGGTTCCAAGATGGCAGCTTGGACTCATAAACACAAACTTGTGTAGAACTAACAAAGACAAGACACTTAATTGGAAGTACAAAGCATCATAACATTGTATTCATTCTATATGAAAAGTGGTAGTCAAGTACAATGCTTTATAGTTGTTGGATGGGTACAGTTTTCCCTCTCTGTGCATATGGGATTCTTACACCTGCAAAGTGTGGGCACACCATAAACATGGCCAAACACCAGAGGCTATCTCAAAAAAAGGCTAAGTGTGGGTACCACAAACATGATGAACATCCAGAGGCTGTAGCAAGGGCCTTACAAAGGCTGTAGTACAAGGCTACATGAGGAATTTACAAGCTTATGATAAAGACATTGGGATAGAAATTACAAGGCTAAAAAAGTTAGTAAAAATTTGGATCAAGGACTAACAGACCCTTACAGTTTTTAGCATTACTTTTGACATAGAAATTCAATTCATTGTAGGTCTTCTTTTCGAAGTAGTTCAGCTTTCTCTTTTTGATCATGTACCTGCTCTTCACTTTGCTTGCCGCTTCAGAGTCTTCATGATTTTTTTGCTTCTTCTTCTTATTATTTTTCTCTTCCATCTTTTCTTCATGGTCATCATTCTCATGGACCTTGGTTGCATTAGTCATCTGGTTCTTTTCTTTATGGTCCCCCTCAAACAAAAGGTACAATCTTTGAGAAAGCAAAAATGTCTTCAAACTTTTGCACTTTCATGTCTTCAAGGTCTTCAAATGGATACACTAATGGCATTTGGATATAGGTAGCTCCATGTCTTCCTGTAGGTAGAGAGAGTAACATCTTCTATGTAGTGTAAATGGCCCATAAGATACATATTATTGAGAAGCACCCACTTAAAAAAATTCATGTTTGACATTGGAACTTAACTTCAAATCGTTTATTTTTTTACTAGCAAAAAGAGTTAAAACCTAATGCGTCAAAGGACACAAATGAGGATAGTGCCAAAAAAACACTATGAGAGTATCAAGAAACACTATGATAATTCTTGATACTTGTTTGTTGCTTGATGTTTGATGTGACCCCTTCAACTTGTTCAACTTGAGTCCCCTCCTTGCTAATGTGATGGATAAATCTAATCAGCAGATCTTAGTGGCAGAAGTTAGCTTGGCCAAATGTAGTAAAGAAAGAGTGAGAGGATAAAGTACAGGAGGAGCTTGAGTTTGACTTGATGATCTTTAAGGAATCTTCACAACTTCCCTTTCTTGCTAATTTGAGTGGTGAATCTTGTTGAGTTTTTAATGTGATAATAGACCATAGTCGCATAAGCTTTTTGGACTAAGGAGAGTAAAGAAATGATGACAATTATGAGCTTTTGGTGCTTGAGGCTATGGAGGACTAGGGTTTCTGACAAAGAGACGACTGATTTTTCGTTTACAATAGCTCTTATAGATAGCAATGGCGCAAATGATTTGGTGAGGAGGAAGCTTATAAGGCATGCATCATTTGCCCCATGAACAGTGACAGATCCACGTAGCATTGGAGGAGATCAAATCGTACGACCATCATATAGCATAGAACGGGTAGCGACCTCCAATTTTGACAATGATGGGCTGTAGAAAGGCCAAAGTCGGGGCTACTCGTTCCAGGATGAAGCGCCCTGATGTGAGGAATGATTCGCATGAGGAATAATGGCCGGAGATCTAGATGCTCAAAGCTGGCTGGGTCTATCTAGCTATGGCTGCCACAAGCTTTGACTGAAGATGAAGTTGAAAAATGAAGTCTTGAAGCTAGATGTGAGCTAAGTAGAGATAATGAGAGGTGAGAAGAGACCAAAGAGGCAGTGCTATGCTTAGCTGAGCTCTGATACCATGTCAAAGATGTGGATCTAGAGCATGGCTATGGCAGCTTAAAGGCATATTCTGAACTCATGGTGACATTGACCAAGGATTGAAGACCAACTGTTACACAAGTGAATTAGGCTCCAAGATGGTAGCTTGGACTCATAAACACAATCTTGTGTAGAATTGACAAAGACAATATGCTTAATTGGAAGTACAAAGCATCATGACATTGTATTCATTCTATATGAAAAGTGATAGTCAAGTACAATGCTTTATAGTTGTTGGATGGGTACAGTTTTCCCTCTCTATGCATATGGGATTCCTGCAGCCTACATGTCTTCAATCCAAACTGCCTCATACAAAGAGGCTACATTAGGTGTGATTTTGCAAATATCTCAACACAATTCCTATCTATGTCCAAAAACGTATACTATGCAAATGGAAGATTTGGAAAACCATGAATACAGTAATCTCAATACTTGCAACGTCCTTGGATTATAATCCTGTCGACTGGGATTACCTTCAGTACTTGTCATAGAGATAAAAATCTAGACATATCTGCCAACTACTAGTAATCATAAGTGGATTCCTTCTGGATGGGGAAAAAAGATAAAGGTCTCAACTACTTTTAAATTTTCCATCCATTCAAGGCGTTTTAGATTAGTTTGCATGTTGAAGAATCGATCCGCCTCGATGTAATAGTAATGCTCATCCTAGAAACATCTTCTTCACAATTCATAGGGGATGGATCGTATAGGCAATCGAGTATTCTCATCATTTCTCTTCTTCACTCATCATCCATGGAGTTCAATGCAAATGTGTACATTTCTCGAAAAACAAGGAACGGGTTCCAATCTTCACTATTCCGCCAACAAAGTTTATCCCTTAACAATTAGCAGGCTGATTATTAATTAGAATAGTTGGTCTTAAAAACCATATATATTTTTAATTTCAATTATGCTCTGATACAACGTGTCACGTGTCTGCCTAACAATTCCTTGGCATCACATTTTACTCGAGGAAGTTACTATATGTACATCATCTACATCACGTGCATTCAAGGCCTATTTATAAATATCCTTATCTGTAATTTTTTCTTGAATAAAACATAACCCTTCTCTATTCAATCTGTAAATAATCCCTTTATATTACACCCTTCTATATGTAAAAAATATAAAAAATGGTATTTTAAAAATACTTTATTTTGAACTCACATGATGCTCACATATATTCATGATTAACTTACCCGAGACGTTTTAGTGGTTCATTGGGAAACTATCCTAGACGGCTTTGCTTGGCACTCACGAGAATGCATGGGGTCTATAATCTAGGTTTCCTAGAGTCCACCCTGTAACGGAAGGTATTGGCCGTCCCCATGAAGATAAACCTACAAGCTCAGGGTCCTAATTTGACAATTGAGGTCTTGATACATCAGTTAGCTCCATTGGAGGTGTCCCACGAGGGCTTCTCATCTGATTGGAGCAATCATAGTTGCCCTTGGTTCATGGATTGCAATGCTTTTTTCTAGTAAATTGATTAGGATTCAAAAAACCTTAACGGAGTTCTGGCACAACTGCCGCACCTTTTTCCTAATATAAATTTTTATCAAGCTTTTAAGACTTGACCCTAGGTAAGTCAATGCTCGGCTTTGCCTAATTTTTCCTAATTAACATTTCATTCAATCTCTTGAGAGAAGCTCCCAACTTACTGAGACCACCCATCCGTAGGACGGATTTGTAAGGGATCTCGCCCAACCCGCTTTCCACAAATGGTTTTGTTTATTTTTTAAATTACCTATCACATTAAGTTATGACATATAAAACCAACTTTGTTAATAAACCCATTATCACATGTTCCTTCAAGTAATTTTAGGACACAACACAAAGATAGAGAAAATAGTCTTTTGGCAAAACATATTTATTTATAATTTTGCAAAGTTATTTACAATGATTTTTTCCTTCTGCTTACATAGAGGATAAACCTCCGTTCACTGAAAAATCCCTTCTACCTACGCAGAGAAAAGAAACCTTCCAAGATTTTTGTCACCACTAGTATGGGGACTCCACGATCCAATCCTAATTCATGTGAGGGTCAGGCAGTTCCTCGGAGCGATCGAAAGATTGACGGCCAAATCCCCCTTGGCACTCCGGCCTCCTCCTGCCTAATGTATTCCTCACCGAGTGACCTCTTGCCCTCAAGGCTAGTCCAAATCTCCTCGGGGTGCTACAAAATAATCCCCCTTGGAGCAAGGTTCTATGTCTAGCCATGGGGGAGGCATAGCATGATCTTTTCTTTTATTATCCTGATTATATATTTATAAGTAGATCTAACTATTGCAAGCACAATCAATCTTTCCTATGCAACCATCAATGCATATACAAATTTTTATAAAAAACAGCAAGTGTTCTTAGCATAGGAAGCAGGCATACCCAAATCTAGGGTTTCTCTTTTAAGGTCCCACATTATTCTTAGGATTTCCTTCCTACTTGCAACTCTTTTTTGGGATCTGCAAGTTATTTTGGGAATCTGATTAATTATGAAAAGTCTATTTTATCCTTATTTTTAAAAAAATTATATCCTAAAAGATAATATGGGCATTTATGCCTATGGATAGCAATTCATACACTGTCCTACCCTAACTCGCACTTAGCAGGATTTCAAAAGCTTTTCCAAGTCTATTTAGACTTTAGAATTTGTATCAACAAATTCTTATCAATTTCCAACAAGTCTTACAAACTTTCGATACTTAATTAATTTCTTGATACTGATAGTTTCAAGGTTGTCAAGTATTTCATAGTTGTTTTTGCTTCAACATTCTCAATACTTTAGGTCAGGTTTTCTCGTTGATTCATACATGGGTCAACTCATGATATTGACACTCTCGCTAATATAATCATTAGTATTAATATTGCTTGTGTTTTCAGCAAGAAAATAATTTTTATTTTATTCTACTCATATTCTATGGTTTAATCGATAATGTCTGATCATTTTTCAAACGTTCAATGTTATTTAGAAAGATCAATTTTCTTTTAGCTATGTCCTAAGTGCAATGCTAATTATATTTCTGATATTTTTATTCCAAGCAATGCAAAAATCATTAGTGTACTTTTTTTTCATCTTTCAGACATCAAATTATATTTCCACGCACCTAATTTATGCACATCTAGCATATATTTTCTTATATAATTTTTCATTGATTTAATATATTAATTATTTCATGATATTATCTAAATTATTTTCTATGAAGTATTATAAAATTCATATGCATCTCTTTATCATTAACAAAATGAAATAGAGATAGTCACTTTCAGGGAAAAGTTATAAAATATTTCATTCCCTAACAACATCTACTATTTTTCTATTATTATGATCACATGCGTCATTAATGAAATAATAATAAATATTACGAAATAAATCATAATTAAGATATTTTCTTAATGACAGACATATAATCCTTTTCCAAGTGAAAGATTCTTTTCACTGAATAGTTAATTTTTATATTACTTAGGTTATTTTCCTAAGCAACAGTTCATATGCATTTTCATTAGAATGCATTTATAATCGTTTAAAGCCAAGTAGTCAACTTATAAAACATTAAATTTTTCCAAACCGATGAGATGTTACCTCTCTCAAGTTTGTTGTAACAAGGGTCTCGCTAATTCTTACCATGCCATTTTCTCCATTGGCTACATTCCTTGCTTCCCTTGTTTGAAATGTACTTTCTGAATTTCTACAGCCTTGCAGAGCCATGGATGTGAGGGAGAGTTGGTGATCATCCAGAAAAATTTCGCCAGTGTTTCTCTTTACAGTATGGTCGTATGGGACGAAGGTGTAGTAGGGGGTAGAGAAAATGAAAATGAGGTAGAAGGGGGAGGGGGGGGGATATTTTCCTCTTTCAAGACTCAAAGCTTCAATGGATAAGAGAAGTAGATAAAATTTTCCATCATCATGAGGTCTTTCTTCTTTCCTTTTTTGTAAAGGAGAGGGTGTATATTTATAAGCATAAGGGGAAGCATGCAATCAACTGATTCATTTGGCTACTTGTCAAGAGGCAATTGAGCTTTGTTAAATATTCATTTTGATTTCTTACTTGTTGGATGGTGGTATGGGGATGATTTTTAAATACTTTCTCTCCCTCCAGGCATAAAAAACGTCATGTATTTTGACCTATTTTTTCAAGAACGTTTTTTTTTCTTCAAACGACTTCTTTTGGTTGTTTTTGGCCTGATTACTTCGTGACTTATCTAGTATATAAAGTCATGTGATAATCTTTGATACTTAACTTACTCAATTATTCTTGCGTGTTCTTTATCTATCGATTGAGGCTTTTTTGAATTGTCTTGTGGTTATGAAATCAATGCGATCCTCCACGCATTAAATGGAATTGGTAATGCCAAATCAAATATAATCTAGGAAAAATTATACGATCAAGCCGTCATAATATTATTTACTAGGCGTCTTTGCTTTTTGTTGGCTCGGAACATTGAGGTGTCTTCTCATGTCGGATTGTGGAATTGATTTAATGCGAGACTTGATATCAAGAAAATTATGTGCAGTCACTTATGTGATATCTCGATGAGTAATGTTTAAAATGCCTCAAGCCCGAATTCGTTTCTTGATATGAAGCACTATGGCGGGAATAATACAATCACACTTGATGAGATCCATTGTGATGTGGTCTCAGGATGAAGTGGATATAGCTCTAGTACAAAGTTGTTGCCCCACATGCACCAGAGCTTAATTTATTGCCTTTGCATGGCTCCATCCAGCACGTAGACTATTAAAAAAATCTATTGCAATCTACCTAAGAGCAGAGTATGGGATGGAGCAAGTGCGAGGATTCGCCTCATCACAAAATGATACCAATATACTAGAGCTAGGATCTACCATGGAAAGTGAGCTCTCTAGATTCAATGTCATGCAAAAACTTGGATAAATCTAGTCCCCTATAGGCCCGTAGCGGTGGAGCTAATCCATGTGGGGAAGGTGGGAATAGTAGCCATAGCATAGAGAAAGAGAGAATGAAGGAGAGAATAGGTATAGAGAAGTAGAGAATGAAAGAGAAAATGAGTTTGGAGATCTAACTTGTATGTATCAAGGGTTTTAAATAAAGATTCTTATAAAAATTTTAACCCTAAAGTTTCAAATTAAAACCCTAACCACATATACTTTATTTCAATAATTGAAAGGCACCATCAAAATTACTCAAATAGACAAATGCTTCATTACACTTTATTATATCCTCAAATATGTTTGGATCATTGAGTATGTTCAAGTCTAACTAGAGAAAATATTATATTTTTTAAAGAAATGAATATAAAAGCCCTTCATACACAACAACTATGTAATGTGCCCTATCCAAGCACGTTTTTTAGGCCCATCAAGAAACGAGTCTAAGCATCACTGCTTGGCACTCCCTTGGAATGTTTCGGGGTTTGGTGCCTTGGGTTTCTCAAGTCCACCTCGCAACGGAACGTTTGTGGCTGAACCCACTAGGATCGACCTAGAATTGGAGTTCCTCGTGGTCAAGGTCTTGGGCATCCTACTTTACCTAGAGATACCCAAACCAAAGCAGACCCATGCCGCACTTGGTTCAAAGAGAATGGGAAACAAGAGGGATGCTCTGCTCAACCTCTCTGCCAAGGGTATAGTCCCATTTCAATCCCCTAAAACAAGAGGGATGCTCTACTCAACCTCTCTGCCAAGGGTATAGTCCCATTTCAATCCCCTAAAATGGTATGAATCAGGTTCTAACTTAACACTACCTAAAGGATGTTGGTAAAGCCTTGTAGGAAGCCTCCCAGTTCTTTGCAACCACCCTTCCATAGGATGGACCCGTCGGGGGTTCTGCCTACCCGCTTCCCTCAATAGGCATACTTTAGTTATCTAATTAGCCTATATCACATTTATGTGCAAAATTTAAAATTAACTTCCTTAATTAAGCCTTTTAGAGAACAGGGTTCATTCACGTAATCTTATGGCACTAACACACGAAAACAATTCAAACAGGTTCCTTGGAAGGAAACTTAATATTAGCATTTTAACTGAGATACAAGTCTTGTTCAAAAGGGACAATTTCTACAATCTGTGAGGATTCACCTTATTTCCTCCAAGATTCCATCCTTGCACTAGTAACAGGGGCCTCGAGAATCTATCTCGAGTCACACAGATCATTTGACTAGGACCCGAAGGCACAGAATTTACAGCCAGAGATCCCCCTGGCATCCAAGCATCCTCCTACATTCAAACCAACCTGCGAAGAGACATCTCATGGCGGGTTTGGTCTGGTCACAACTATTTAAAACCCCCTTGGCTAGGGTTGGTGCCCAGTTGGGGGTGGTTTGGTGCGCCCTCCAAGAGTTCAACTTGATTCATTATTCCCATTTATTTTATGAGTTTGGGGTCATACAATCCTTTTACAAGCAGAAATAATGGTGAAGGTGAGTGCTTGGGACATCTACTAAGGTGGAGTCCCTATCTTTGATACTTAGCATTTGTCCTTCTTGCCTTGGGGTCAATTTCCAATATCCTCTGAGGGATAGAGAATACCCTCTTTCCAACACCACTCCTATGTGATAGGAGCAAGCAATTATGCAATTGGATCTATATCCAATAGTTCTTGGATGGTAGCTGTCCTAGCATGTTGGCCCTTATTTCATGGTTCTTGTCTTGGGAAAATGACAGTCAAGTTTTCTTGTATTAACATTGAGTTGTATCATGGTTAAAGGCAATATCTCCTAGGTTGTTTTAACGTTATCGTGGCTAGATGTAGGATAGAGACCAATGAGTCATTCACTTGTCTCAAGGTCAACCTACGAATGTAACAGTAGTTTGACTCATTTACTTTTAAACCCCAAATAAGTCAATTTAATCCCTAGCCTTACGTATCATATAGGATTCATCTTATTGAACTGCCTTGAGCAATTAAGTTTAGCACTTCATATGCCCATCTTATATCTATCTTTAAGATGAATTCCTAGTAGTGCAATTGAAACTGCCCATGATGCCATGTAATCTAGATGCGAGTCTTTCCCAAGACGATAACACAATGCGGAGCTTCTACACTTGGGAATTCATTTCAATGCATTTATCTAAAACATAAATATATACTTGTATTTTTCTTCTGTGTGAGGAACATGAAGTCATCAGGCCTAATGCAAATGCCAGCTACTTCTCTTTAAAGGTTTAGAGGAGTCTAATACTCGACTTATTATTGCAACAACCCAACCATATTTAACTATTTTTGTGGCAACCCATGATCATCATGAACTTGATTCAAGCCTTTTATACCTACCTCTCCAATTTTTCAAATTTTGCGATGCAAAAAGTATGATTTCTACCTAATGATGACTATGATTTATGGTTCTGATAACCCCTTTTTCAATTTCTTTTACCTCTTAAGCATGTCAATGCTAGTGCATAAATCTAATGCACTACGAACACAATCAATAAAGTCCTTGATTTAAGTGTGCAGCAATGCATGATCTTTTGGGCAAGTTGTTTGTTCTAAAACATGCCAGAGCGCACTAAAACACAATTTTCAACATGATTGAATAATGCAACCTGATTGGTGGCTAGTTATCATTGAGTTTTGCCAAAATACTTCTTCCTTCTCAAGGAAGTTGATCTAAGTTTTTACGAGTTCCCATGAAAGTAGGATTTATGGGATGCATCTAGTTACCAAGTGCCGCGGTTCCTTGACCCGCAGTTGCATCCATTGAAGTGAAATTTGTGCTCGATTGGATCTTACTTCGCTTGGGAGGCATCGTATAGTTCGGCTTTTTCTTCGCAGCTACGCACCCGGGCTACAAGGGAGTTGACTCCTTGTGGAAGAAAATCGACCGTGAGAATCCTCTCAAAAGAGCAGAAAAATAAGGGGGAAGTTTGAAAGTCTCCAAGGGAAATTTCCCTTTATCTCTCTCCTCTCTCTCTCTCTCTTTTCTCTCACTCACTCACACATGCACTCTCTCTCTTTTCTCTCACACACACACTCTCTCTCCAGACTGATAGTAGGGGAGGGTAGTGGTAGTAAATCCCCCTCCTTCTCATGCCTACGGGGGATTTTATAGTAATATGGGGGGGATAGTATGGTATGGACCCCCCCCCCCCCCCCCTTATCCCCATTAGGGTGGCTAGGTGGATGGCCGCCATGCAGAGTATGGTGGAGGGGGAAAAGGGTTTCTCGATGCCTCCCCATCGGGCATAACTAGCCAAAGACCAAGCCACTTTTAACCCGGTTGTCAAGCCAACTCCTAAAAGTTGTTGCACTAAACAGGTGATCTTGATAATTAATTCTTGCAATTTAGTCTAGCCTTCCTTTTTATTCATGACACTTATTAGCAATAATCCAACTAATCATCTGAACAAAACTTGATAAGCTTATTCAACCTCATATTTCATTTCTTTAAACAGTTAGGCCTCTGTGTTGGGTCCTAGAGTACTAACCTAGGAAAACTACGGCTTCTCCCCATCTCTTAGGGGCAGCTCCTCATAATTTGCACCTGCCAAACTAGTGGCAGTTTATCCAGAAAGTTTTGATGTTTGACTTTAAGAAGTTTGTTTCATGGAATAGATCCCTTAGATCTATTTGTATATCCCCTTTAAAATTCCTTTTTATATTTCTTTTCTCCAACTGATTAAAATTAATTCATTTTATTTATTTAAGTAACAGTAAACATTCAAATCAAAGCATCTAACGTTCTAAAAAAACCATAAACTTTAATCCCTTGATAAACATCTCCCCACTTCATACTGCAATTTCGTCGTTGCTTTTTAGTATTTAGATACTTAATTCGTTTTGCGAATATAACGTCCTTTTCTTCTTTTTCTTCACTAAATACAAATCAGGACAAAACCAAGTACTTTCCCCACTCTAACGTAAACACATACATAGTTTATTTTAAATTCCCATATTCCCTTTTAATTTATAAATTAGTCTTAGTGGCTCTCCACTCTTCCTTGCAATCATCAGATGATTTCTTTTTAATATGAACAAAATATAGATCTTAAATATGGATGCTAAGGCTTTCCCTCATGCCATCAAAAAATTATCTTATTAAGGTTTTTTTAAATATTTGTAATTTAATTTAAGGTTATAATTTTCTTATCATCAACAAACATCAATAAAATACTATTGTATCTCTCATTTGTATTTTCCATCCCTGTGTTATTGAATAGTACATCACGTATCATTTTATTTTCTCAAAATAAAAACACCATGTTTATGTGTAAATGTTCTTTCAGTAGAATATAATTAAACTGTTGTTACTTTTTATTTTAAAGCTTACAAAATTTCATCAACAATCAAGAATTTTCTTTCCAGCTTTTCATGTAAAGATCCATATTTTTATTGATAGAGAACAGTTTCATTTAAATATAAACTGCTACTTTGCTTTAAAAATAACTAGTTTTAAATTTTTAAATATATTAAACCATCTCTAAAAATTTTGACAAAAATTCAGTAAATTTCTTGAGTCATAATATTTATAGGAAAAATATCACAACTTATAAAGTTTTAATCAGCCATTTTATAAAAAATTATTTGTGTCATTTTTAAGTCATTTTTGAGCATTTTCGACTATTTTCTATTTTTAATAAATAGGAACAGGTCCCCATAAATGCAAACAACCATTCAACATAGGAAAATAGGTTTCAAAGCATTTTCTAAAAGTACTAAACTGAACATTTGCTTATGCTATAACCTTTATTTTTTATAAACGGTTTAGATACGTACTTGGAAAACCCGCGGGTTATCGTCGTGCCTTCGGGGTCCGCGTCCTCTTGCAGTCCAGCTAAGGAATGTTAATCTACCAGATATTTCACTCAGTAATTTTCTTTTCTTCTTTCATTCGAACTTAATCCCGCACTTTGCCAAAGTAACTCCCCTCCCTTGTGCGTATGAACTAGGACTTCCGAGTGCTTTTAATTAACCTTTAATGTTAAAGGTTTAAAAGAGCTTGAGTGTTATATCTCTTTCTCTGTCGTGAATGGCCGCCAACAATGCGTGGATTTGAGCCGCCATATCGCGATGATAGTGGAAAGATGAGAATCCATGCTGAATAATGGATTCGATGCCAGTGTAAAACATGTTAATGGAAGATGGCAATGATAACTAGAGAGTGGGTGATCGTGGAGATGACCGCGATGATAGTGGAAAGATGGCGATCATCATGGGAATGCAGGCAATGATAATCCACGCCAAGATCTCCCTCTCTCTACCCTCCATGGCAACATGGCGCCCCCTATCTTGCCTCTTCTCAAGGCAGTTTTCTTCCTTCGCACCCCATTTCTTCTTGCTTGGTCTCTCTCTCACTTTCTTTTCATCACTTGCTGAGACTGTTCTGATTTCATTGTCGTTGAATCACATGTTGGAGTTTGGGAAACAATGCCTCTCTCTCTCTCTATTCCAGACATTTCGCCCATTTGTTGGCGCCTTCATGGTTCTTCCCATGCGTCCTTCTCTGCCCCAGCTGCTATTGGAGGTGCCATGTCCTCCTCTTGTCCTCGACAGGATTTCCACAATCTATGGTGAAGGTAAACTTCTTCTTACTCTCCGGTCCATCTCCTCTCCATGCGGCCAAGAAGATCGCCCCTTCATGTCTCTTCCCGTTGGAGGATTACTTCGAAGCAGCCGGTAGTGCACCCTCCAATCAGGCTATGCTTGCCAAGTTAAAAATCCCCAGCGAAATGTTTTATGTTCCTTCTGTAATTACTTAGGTTGTGAAATCTCTAAATTATTTCAATCAAGTTATAGAGATTGTTACTGTCCTTTATTTCAAATGAATACAAATAGATAGATTAGGTATGAAACAACTTGTTATGAATGTTGACGTGGCAGCTCCAAAATAATGCGAGGATAAACACGTAGTGGTTCTCAATTTGCAAAAATCATTAAACCTGCACAGAACTCAACCACTAACCACTAAACCATTAATAGGTTAGCTCAATAAAGAATGAAACTCCTTTAGAAATTGGCCACCTAGTCAAACTCCCTTGTAATAAGCTCCTAGCACTAAAGGAGTATCCCAACCGTGCGTGCAACTAACTACCTAACCAGGTGAAGACTAACTAAGCTAAAGTGCGCAAAAACCTAAAATATAAAGGTAACAACAAATCAAAAGTTTTTTTAAAAAGGATTATTTGTTTCGTTTTTTAATTTTTTCCTTCTTTTTAAATGTAGAATAAAGTAAAAAACCAAAAGGCTCTAAGAAAACAAAAGATCTAAACTAAAATCCTCAAACTCTCTAAGATCTTCGACTGCAAACAATAACCCTAATCCAAAATCATCCATGCTACCTAAGTCAACAAACCTAGCAACTAAATTATCAACTATAGGATGCTCAGGGCACATCAGAGGTCACAGATCCACTATCAGGTGCATCGCTAAGAACCTCCATCACATCATGGAGCGGAGCCGAAGCTTCATCATCACAGTAGGGCATAGGGGCCACTGGTAAAGCATCTAAAGAATGCCCCTCGGTCACATCCATATACCAACAGATATAATCCCAACATGGACATGGAACTCTAGTCTGCAAATCATGGTAAGATGGAGTAAGGCGATAGACAGTGGAACGATATCTCGCAAATTCTGCCTGCTCTCTACCTACCCTAGACTGACCAGCGCCACGCTCAAGAGAAAAAACACTAGTATAATCATGGCGCTGGTAGGTATAACCAATCATATCCTGCATGGCAGTGGTACCATAGCGTCGAAAGTATGTGCGACACTGCCAACACAAGAGCTGAGCACGCACAAATAAATGCCACTGACAAGACCTACAACCAAAGGGTGGATGGTACTGTAAACAAAAAAAATCACAAAAGAAGAACCACAATAGGCCTCTCCCCTCCGTGCATATAAAAACATGTCATGAGTCTGAAAATGTGGAATATCATATGGCCCGGCATGAATAGGATCAGAACTATCAGCATCAAGATGAGGGTAAAGTGCATCCATCCACAAAAAAGCCATACCTGCATCCGATTTAAAACCCCCCCAAGAAAGAAAAGAAATCCAAAGGTAGATTAGTCAAAATATTATTTTAGCTACTAACCTAGCTATACCTAGCTATCCTAAGTCAAAAAATGTTTAAGGCGCAGGCCATTGACCCTAAATATCTCATTTTCAGCATTAATATCCTGCACATCAAGAGAACCATTATCATAAATCTGAACAACCTTAAAAGGTCCTAACCAGCGAATTTTAAGCTTCCTAGGAAACTTATAATAATGACTATCATAAAGTAGAACTAAATCATCTTCTTTAAACTCCTGTACTTTAATATTCTGGTCATGCCATGCTTTGCGACGTTTTTGCATTGCTTCTAAACTTTGCAGAGCTAATAATCTCTCTTCATCCAACTTCACCAATTGTAAAACCCATTGTTTCAAGGATTCAACCTCACCTAGTCATAATGATAGAGCTACTCGTAAAGTGGGCAACTCTTGCTCAATAGGGAATATAGCATTGGTTCCATAAACTAAATTAAAGGGTGTATTTTGCACTCTCACCTTATAAGTAGTTCGGTAAGCCCATAGTGCTTCATATAAACGTTCATCCCAATCTCGCATGTGAGAAGCAACCGTTTTAGTTAAAATCCCACAAATAATGCGATTGGTTACTTCAACCTGACCGTTAGCTCTGGGATAATAAGGCGTTGATTTTCGATGCTTAATTTTGTAAATTTCCATTAGCTCACTCATAAGACCATTCAAGAAATGGGAACCTCGGTCACTTACTAATTCTAGTGGGCAACCAAAACGTGTAATAATATTCTCATACATAAACTTAGCCACGTCAATGGCTTTATCTGTCTTCAGCGCTTTCGCTTCCACCCACTTTGTAATATAGTCAGTATAGACCAAAATATAACGATTAGAACGATATCTGGTAGGTGGATCAATTGGGCCCACAAAATCAATTCCCCACTTCTCAAAAGGTGCTAAGGCTAATATGGGTGTCAAAGGCGTTGCAAAATTCTTAGTAGGACGACTAGTCCTTTGACATACATCACATTTTCGGCAATAATAATAAGCATCTTTAAATAAGGTAGGCCACCAATAACCAGCTAATAGAACTTTCCTTGCAGTCAATTCACCGGAAAAATGGCCACCACACGGCTCGTCATGCAATGCTTTAAGAACCACTGGGACTTCATCTTCCCTTACGCATCGTCGATAGATACCCTCGCGTGAAAAAAATTTATATAGGTAACCCCCTAATAATCCATAGGAGTGTGCTTGCATTAATATCTGACGTTTCCGACGCTTATCAGCACTAGGTGGATATCGAGCAGTACTAAGAAAATTTGCAATATCAGCATACCATGGAACTTGTGTCTCCACAGTAAAAAGTGATGCATCCGGCGAATCATCTTCCACACCTTCCTCCTTGTCTAATGTTAATAATCATGATAGATGATCTGCTAAGACATGAGCTCTACCAAGATGAGTAACTATTTGAAAATCAAATTCTTGAAATAACAACATCCAACAAATCACACGTCCTGAAAGTTCTGCTTTATTAAGCAAGTACTTTAACGCCTCATGATTAACATATATGGTAAATTTATTCCCTAATAAATAATGACAAAATTTCTCTACCGTAAATACCATTGATAGGCATTCTTTCTCAGTGGTGGTATAATTCCTTTCTGCATCACTTAAATTCGGAATCGCATAATAAATTGGATGAATCATCTACTTGGCACAAAACAGCCCCTACAGCATACATAGATGCATTGGCATGAATATGGAATTCTCTTGTCCAATCTGGGGGTGCTAATACTGGTCCTTCAATTAACTTTTGTTTAAGAAATTCAAATTCTTTCTGGCAGATGTCATCCCAAGTAAAAGGAGTATCCTTCCGCAGCAAATTTGTTAAAGGTGAGGCCACCTTTGCAAAATCAGAAATGAATCATCGATAATAATTGAGATGTCCTAAAAAACCTCGAAGTTGTTTAAGAGTTGTTGGTGGAGAAAGTGCAGAAATCTTGGCAATTTTAGCTAGGTCCATAGCAATGCCTTCTTTAGAAACGATATGCCCCAACAATGTTCCTTTTGGAACTCCAAAAACACATTTATCAAGATTTAACGATATACCTACTTCATCACTACATTTAAATACTTGCACCAATTGATCAGGCATTTCTTTTGCTGTTCCATAGACACAAAAGTCATCTAGGAAAACTTCCATCCACTGTCGAAGAAAATCTTGATAAGCTGCAATCATAACTCTTTGAAACGTTGCAGGTGCATTACATAAGCCAAAAGGCATTACTTTATAAGCGAATGTACCCCATTCAGTAGTGAAAGTAGCTTTGGATTGATCTTCAGGATGAATTAACACTTGGTTGTAACCACTAAACCCATCCATGAAAGAATATAGCTCATGGCCTGCAACCTTATCAAGTACTTGGTCTGTAAATGGCAAAGAAAAATGATCTTTCCTTGTCTTACTATTAAGCTTTCTATAATCAACACAAATGCGGATTTTCTTGCTATTCTTCTTGGGTACTACCACGATTGGAGATACCCATTCACTATATGCAACAGGATATATAAATCCCGCATCAAGAAGCTTAGTAATCTCAGCTTTAACCAGTTCTGCATACACAGGATTTGTTCGTCTCGTTGGCGTTGACATACGGGTTTTGCGCCTGGTTCTAGATCAATATAATGTTGACAAAGTTCAACTTTAATACCTTTAAGGTCCGTATAAGACCAAGCAAATTCCCCAACATGTGCTCGTAATACTTCTTCAAACCTCTGTCGATCTTGGAATTCCAATTGAGCTCCTAGATTTAAATGTTTCCCTTCTGCCATTCCTATTTTAACTACTTCCACTTCGGGCTCTTCAATAAACAAAGAGGCTATTTTTCGAGGCTTGACCGCAGGCACATCTTCCAATATTTCCATTGATACGTTTTCAAGTAGACTATGCCTTGTACTAGATTCTGGTTCTTCTTCCCTCCCATTCACATAGTGTACCAAGGGTAAAGCCCTATAAGGGACAATAGCTAAATTATCCCGAGTACCCTCAGTCATTTCTACCATATGGACATCCAATATATCAGGCAATAGCTTACCGGTATAACTTCCTTGTCTTTTACTCAAGCCATGCAAGATGGAATTCAAATTTCTATTATTCTTTATCGTGAACGTGGTATTTATAGAACCTATTATCTGAGAAGCCTACTCTTGATCACATGGAAATTGAGCATGTAATGTTCGACAATAACAACGTAAAATTCCATTTTGCTTTTCCAAACGCTCTTGGTCATTCAAATCCCAAGACCATTGAGTAGTGCTAAACTTGAGAATTAATGAGTGTAAATCCTCATCTTCCTCACCTTGAATCTGACACCCTAAATAGTGTATAACTCATTTTAGCTCTAGAAAATTCTTAGGTGCCAGAGGTTCAAACCATCGAAGCTCTGGTTCAACTTCATCCCCATAGACAGTAAAATCCATCACTCTTTCTTTGGGATGTGGTAAGACTACTTCACATATACTTGGCAGGTGAGCTTTGCTTGATTGCAATTGCCTTCTATGATATCTCCCTAGCTGCCCTTTAAAATAATGATACGGCTTTTGTCTACTGCTCATAGAGCGCTTAAGGGAATGATATAGCCAAGGAGCAGTAGTAGAGTTTTTCTCTTGAAATCCAATTCCAGAAATAGCCAGAGGTTTACTTCTTGTATAAAATTCATTTGGTTGCCCACATTCCACTGAGCATTTCCTAGGAATATGCGATATTTGTTCCATTTGTTGCACATTATTTTTTAATTTAGATTCTTGCTCTTCTAAATACATCTCTAGAAGTGAAATTTCTTCTAGATACCGCCTCTCCCTAAATTGGAATTCTGACTTTTCTTTTTGTAACTCCGCAATTTTCTTCGTTGTTTCATTCACAGCTGTCACTGCTGCCTCACGTTCTATTTCCAAAGTCTCATTTAAGTCTTTGATTATCCTATCATAATTACCATGGCATTCATTAAAAGTCTGTGCAAATCTATTTAAAGCTGGAGATGAGTCATCTCTATCATCATGTAACACTGGATGTTGTAAAGGTTTGCAGCCATTCCTTTTTCCTCTCTCTCTTTCTTTCTTTTCTAGCTGACGATGGTAAGATCTTTTAGCAACAACTAGAAGTTGTTCGAACCCAAAAGGCAGAATATCTACCTCATAAGGAAATGTTGCAACTAAACTCTTCTCAGGTTCATCATGATCAATCTCAATAGTATTGACTTCCTCCATAGAGGAGCTTACTGAAACTTCATCTAAGTCTGATGTTCCTGCCTCATTCTCCCCCTCCTCTTCTAAGTCATTAGGGGAAAAGATTTCCGATCTGTTATATGCAAAAAATGTATCTCTAATGTCACCTTTCTCCTCATTTTTACCAAATCCAGGGCATGCATCGAAAAATGAATCATTCAAATCATTGAATTCATGCACTACATCCACAGGATATTTATCCTTCTCTGCTGAAACCATTAAACAGTCTAAGGTTGTATCTTCTGAGGTAGACAACCAGCGAGTAATATCACTATCAGAATCATTGTCTGATGAAAAATTAACAGCATATTCACCAATACCCACTTGTTCTGCTTTGCTAGGCTGATGCACAATATTAACCTCTAATTTTTCTGCTTTTGCGGGTCGTTGTGTTTTAAACAACCAAGCATAAGGCCCTTCGTTATCGGTCCTCTCTACTTCTGAATCATAGAATTCACTATTGGACTTTTCATCCATCTCACTAACTACTTCATCTCACGACTCCCTCAAAAACCCTTTTGTGGTAACTTGAATATTAACCCTATCATTTCGAGGACCAATCACAATTGAACCTTTATACCAATCCTGAGTGCACCTTGCTTGGTACAACCAAGGTCGACCCAGCAACACAGAATATGAAGAGATATTCAACAATGAGCGAACTACTAAGTAATTTGCATAAAATTCTAGTCCAGCAATTACAGATTTCACATTGCAAAGTAACCCCAAAGGAGTCACTTTCCTTTGATCAACCATACGTAAAACTATATGAGTAGTTTCTAAATTCTTCAAATCTAATTCTTGCATCGTCTGGTCTGTCATTAAATTGACTGCTGAACCACCATCCAATTGTACTTCACTAAGCAAATGTCCATTGATGGTAGTGTCTATAGCTGGTGCTCCTAGATCCACAAATAAATCTACTATTTTTACTTCCTTAGTCGTTCTCCTTTTGGATGCATTTGCAATTACTTTAGAAGCGTTAGTCTCAATCCTGTTCCTCCTACGTCAAACTAGCTTATGATAAAGCTCCCTTCAACATATAGGTGCTACTTCAAGCAGTTGCCTCAGGTTAATTGTTAAGTTTATTTCCTCCAATGCTGCCCAAAGATCATAGGTCTTTTTCACTGTTTTCGCTTTCTCTTTACTCCCTTCTTTTGGAGGTACAAGTCTTTTAGGAAAAGGAGCCACCCCCAACTGGATCTTAGGATTTGCTAGAGGCACGGGCAATAATGGATGGTCTGAAGACTGCTGAGGAGAATCCGATTCAGGTAGCTCTATGTTAGGATCTATGTCCTTAGATTTATCCTTCACGGCTTCTTTTGATTGGGGACTTCCTTCCTCTAGACCATGCTCCTTTTGTTGTTGCTTTTGTGCTCTAGTAACAACACCAATCATGGGGTCAGACTTAAAGGTCACCCTACGTGGTATGAATTTAGACCTAAACCCAATCTCTTGCCTTGTTGTTTCTACTTCAACTAAATTTGCGGATGAGGTTGAGGGTTCATTAGAAACTTTTTTACCCCTATCATTATTTTTATTATCCTCTCGCTGAGGGCAATTCTCTTCATGATGTCCTTCACCGCTATACCTCCTACAAAGGGGAGTATAGTCTTGATTTTTACGTGCATTAGGACAATATGTAGCTATATGACCTTCCTGTTGGCATCGATAACAAATTACTGGTCCTCTAGGCCTTTGTTGTCCACTCTGGCCCATTGGATTATGAAACTTACCATTGTTTCTCCTAAAAGGAGAATTTATTCCTCTATTTCCATCACTATTATAATTGTTTCGTGGCACTGGAGGTCTACCTTGGGTAGGCAATCCACGGGGCCTAAAAGGTTGATTGGGTGGCCCAATCTCATAAGTAGTATTATTACGATCCATGTAATTGTAATTTTTTTGCATCGAACGATCTTGTTGTTGTTGTTGGCCGATCTTTTGCCAACAATTTGTTTCTAAATGGCCTGTTTTTAGACAAAAAGTACAAAATGGAGGATGATCGGGCATTAATCGTGAAGGCGTCGGGCATTCAGTAGCCACATGGCCATAACCATGACACTTACCGCACCAGATATTTGATCTAGGTGGGTTTAAGGTCGAGCTACTCGAAGGCCGTTGCGTATTAGAACCTTGTGTTGTTATTGAATAAATTTCTTTCAAGGGTGCTTGTACTGCACCCATGATTTCCTCCTTCAACTTTCCTAAAGATTTTGCAATAACATCTGCTACTTTTGCTTCATCAAGAGGGGACTGAGGTTGAGGCATAGAGGGCATCCCTGTCTGCATCATATAGGCTAGAATTGAAGTGTACAGATTTAAAGGTACACTTGATACATTGGAATTTGCAGTTGCCGATGGATTTAAGGGAACGGTCACATAAGACACGTTCTTATGTACCCCACCTGAAGTACTCGGATATTCCATCGGAGGTTCTTTGAATAAATCCCTCCGTCATTGTTGACTAAGCTGCACTTCTTCCCACCATCTAGCATGTGTTTTAGCATCTGCTAGTGTGGCTGGCCGTTGTAAACTAACATGCTGATGAACTTCAGGGTTAAGCCCGTCAATAAACTTACGTTTTTGCGTGGGATCATCAAGAGCGGGATTCATCTTTTGAATAATTGCCTCCATACGCTCAATGTAATGTTCGACACTTTCGGTTGCCCCTTGGGATAAATAATCCAATTGAAGAGCCAATCTATCTTGAAAACCTTATCGCCTAAATTTTTCGAGAAAAGCTCTTGATAAGGCAGCATAGGTTCCTTTATGTTGAGCATCCAGGTTCCCATACCACCTCGCTGCTTCATCTTTTAATGTTGCAGGGAAAATATGAAGCTTTTGGTCGTCGTCTATTATCTCGTTGGCGACACAGGTAACCTCAAATCTTTGCAAATGGGCATCGGGATCTTCATCCCACAGTCCCCCAAATTGCGTAAAGTTAGCTAATTTGATTGGGTTTCGAGCCATTGTTTCCTTAAATAGTGTTCCTAGTCCAAAATCTGAAATAGAGTCAGACCACACGGTGTCGTATTGCTGCGCATTCGAGGTGTGAAAACCACCCAAAAGTTGTGTATGTGGGATTTGATACTTTGTACATATTTAGTTGTTGTGATTATACTTTTGTTCTGCGTAGGCAGTATAGTGAAGAGGGTTTGGAGCAAGAGGAATTTATCAATAATGCTCTGGTTGACATGTATGTCAAATGTGGAAGTTTAAATGAAGTGCATAAAGTCTTCAAGGGCTTGCTGGAGGTGGAATTAAGTGTCATGGAATGCTTTAATGTCAGGATATATTCAAAATGGAGGTTTAGGTTGAATGGTTTCTGCAATGAGGTGGAATTGGTGAACTGCTTCCTGAGAACGAACAAGTTTCCTGCAATCTCATGAGAGTTAAGGGATTGATAGACTTGATCTCCCATGGATTTGCACTGTGACATGAGAAGATTGAGTTCCTGGGTTTCCCCGTGTGAGCTTTCTAAATGATTATTAAGTAATGATCAGAGATTGGACACATAAGAGGGGAATTGCAATCCTGAGCCTTGCCTTCCGAGCCAAGGTGATGATACTGGCAGACATCAAACGTGTAGCCTTCAAAGTCCCCTAATTGCTTGCTTAGGGACTACTTTTGGGATGGCCACACCATTGCTCGCAGTAGAAGCACCTCATTATCAGTTAAGTTTCTACACCGATGCCTGCCTTGATGAAACTCAAAAGCTCAAAGGGCTCAATCTTGTTGTCAGACAGGAGCTGCCTTTGCATTTTTTTGAATTACAGCTTTTACAAGAATCAAGAGGTCAGGACTCAGTACTCCATTAGCAGTTTGTCTGTGCCAAACTAATAAGTTATGATGCACTGATCCACACACATGTCACCTCTGATACAGATAATGCTACAGAGCTTCTTCATGTGGAATACTTCTTGTGTATTTTACAAGACTGCAAGAAACAGAGGAATCTTGCTCTTGCAAGGCAAGTGTATGTGCATGCTTGCTATATGGGGCTTCAGCTCCTCAGTGTTCTTGGGAACTATATCCTTCAAATGTTTGCAGACTGCATGAGTATATGTGATGCTGAGAAACTGTTCAACCAACTGATGGACTCCAATGAGTACTCTTGGGCATCTCTAAAGCAGGCAGCTAGTAGTTCTGGACAAGTGAATGGCATGAGATCAAGTCCACTTGCAGTATCAAGCAAACCATCACTTAAGGGTCGAAGGACATTCAATTTTGGGTAATCAGATCACATTGGAGATGGTTGCAACATAGCAGAGGACCTGGTTGTCTTTCAAGGAAAGGATGGGCCATCATTAGATGGGATACCCACAAACACTTTCTGACCCAAATAATGATCAACAAACCAGCAAATGACCAGTCACTCTGTAATTTCTTTTTCTGTTTCTTTCCCCCTTTGGTTGGAGTTTGAAGTAGCTATGCAGGGTGGCTATGGAAATCATGATAGTGCAGGCAGAGGATTGTGATGCTTCATGAAAAATGCAGGTAGGGCGGCGCAATCCGCTTCCATATCCAGAATGGATGTCCATTCAACCAGAGTTCCGACTGTCCTGTTAATTCATGATTGAATTCAGTTCATGACTCCAAATGAATTCCAGTAACCCACAGATCGATCCTTAATTTTTTTTAATGTCTGAATCAGCTGCAGGGGAGACCTTCACTTTCCAGTACACCAACACCTTTCCTTAAGAGATGTCCATCTCCTCTGCTAACTACACGTGCCTCCATTAATTATACACACAGAACCACAAAACTGCTACGAAAAGCCAAAATAGTGTAGATGTTGGGACCGCTTTTCTGTAACAAAAAGCTGCGTGCTGTATGGCAAAAAGGGGGGAAAAAGAACACTATTTTGGGGGGGAACATTGTGATCGTTGTCTGGTCTGGGGAAAAGGAGGCGATCTCTGTATTCAAGGGGATGAATAGAAGAGGATCGGGAAGCATTGCAGAGGTCTTCTATGCCGTTGCTACTACAAACTGAAAGATGACATTGCTGTGATGGAGACGCTGAAGAAAACGACAAAGATGGTGATGGCGCTGATGAAAATTGGAAGGGCAAGCAATCAATTTAACATTAAAATGCTTATTGTATGACCTTGATGGATTATCTTTAGAGAAAATCTATGATGATCGTGGGACGAAACAGATTCCTTCTTCGAAGAGACTTGTTGGAGAGGTCACTGCAACGTTGCTTTTTGTGCTCTGGGGGGGGGGGGGGAACGGAAGAAAAAGTCGTCAATTGGGAGGAAGCTTGGGGCAGCACAGGCTGATATGCAAGCAAAATTGAGACGGCTCGAATTGATCCTGTGAAAACAGAAATTGGATCTACAACTGCTACTGCAGTGGAGATAGAAGGTGCTAAAGCCGAGTCTTTGAAAGCAGAGAATGGACCTACAGCAGCTGCTGCAACAGAGTTACGAGCTCTATTGTCCCTTCCTAAGATTGCTCCATCTGAGCATAATCTCAGATAATCCTTCATCTGTCAGAACTGGTTATCTGAGTTGTGCATGATTCTTTGACAATCCTGTGTTATCTGCTATCAAGTATACCTCAGATTTTCACAGGTCACAATGCCTATCACTCGAAAGCAAACAACAGACAACAAAGAATAAACTTTCTTGCCACTGAGATCGATGATGGGACGTTTCTTCACATGTCAAAAGAAACAACCACTATTTGAGATGTGACGTCTAAAGAGTGCAGAGGTAAGAGGAAATGCATCAGTAAATATTGACTAGATAGAGACTCTGCATTTGAAGGGAGATTTACAGAAATAGCTCATCATAACAACATATTGCCACCTATTCATCCTATTCTGCTTGGATTAGCCATGAAAACTTGATGTTGAGCTCACTGTAAAAGAGAGGAATCTACTTTCAGTGGACTACAAGAATGTTATTGGTGAACTCTACCTGTATGACATGCTGAAGCCAAAGCAGAATTTATTGATTGAGTTCTGGAATTATTGTATGGCTATTAAAAATATATGACTCAGAGCTGAATGCTAGAACCATCTCTGACATTGGATTATTCATTTGATTGATCTTCCATCTTGACATATATCAAGGTCTTCTAAAGACGCGACTTTGCTTTCACAAACCCTTCAACAACGAGTCCCTTGGATTCTCTGAATAAGGATCTTAGTCCAAAGTCATATACGGCTCTTGATTGCTCTCTTTGATGGGGAATACGAAACAAAGAATGTAATCCCAAATATGTCACTCTATCTATCCACAAGGGTTCTTTTGGTGCTTCAAATAAGTAATTTAACCCAAAAGTAGATTCTAAATTCGAACTAACTGTAGATTCATTACTCCCTATAGCGGCATTAGCTTCACTTTCCACGCTCTCACTTTGTGTACTCTTTACCTCAGTGGCACTATCAGTGCTTGAAACCACTCGATCCCACTGGTATAAAGCTGCTTCACTTTCCTTTGATGGTGTTCTATCAAATGATATGTTAGGCTCTAAGGATTCTACGTTTGAGTTATACACATCGTCTATCCCTAAGTTCAGTAATGCATTGACCCTCTCAAGCCTTTCTAATAACCAAGCCTCCTCTCGCGCTGCTCGTTCTCTAGCTCGCTGATCTCTAGCTTCGTTTTGCTGCCTCTGTCTCTCTTCTGAATTCATCCACGATTACTAAACTAGCTCTTACTATCATACTCAAATTAGGTTTTCGCTTGTATGCGCGCTTAGAAGGTTCAAAATAGTCGGCAACTTTGGGTCTATTTCCCCATAAGGCAACTTTTCTTCTTGCTTGGGGATTAAGCCTTAGATTTCAGCAACCTCTCTAATGTCTTTCGTGTCAAAAGTAAATTTTAAACCTCTAGATACACGTATCCAGGGTAGCACATCATCCCAGACCACTCTTCTAAAGGTTCGATAAGAGCTACGATAATACCAATCGAAGTGGTACGATACACTAATTGTATTTATCTCTACTGCGTCTATTAGCCTAAAATGTGTTGCTAGTAGAACTATGGTTTGTGCACAATTGTTGTAACCCCAACTCCAAGAGGATAATTGCTCTACGTCCATAGTTAATTTAGGGCCAACATATTCACCTCCCTCTACTAACTCTGTATCCCTCGCCCAATATAGCACTCTTCTTTGGCACTCCTGGGGCAAATTAGGAAAATAGTCCCTTAGAAAAGAGGCTGTGCATTCACTCATAAATAACACCTAGGATTTAAATACCCTAGGAAAATTGATCACCCGTTCGAGCGCACTTGTCTCCCGGCAAACGCACCAAAAAATGACTGGCCAAAGACCAAGCCACTTTTAACCCGGTTGTCAAGCCAACTCCTAAAAGTTGTTGCACTAAATAGGTGATCTTGATAATTAATTCTTCCAATTTAGTCTAGCCTTCCTTTTTATTCGTGACACTTATTAGCAATAATCCAACTAATCATCTGAACAAAACTTGGTAAGCTTATGTAACCTCATATTTCATTTCTTTAAACATCTAGGCCTCTGTGTTGGGTCCTAGAGTACTAACCTAGGAAAACTACGGCTTCTCCCCATCTCTCAGGGGCAGCTCCTCATAATTTGCTCCTGCCAAACTAGTGGCGGTTTATCCAGGAAGTTTTGACGTTTGACATTAAGAAGTTTGTTTCATGGATAGATCCCTTAGATCTATTTGTATATCCCCTTTTAAATTCCTTTTTATATTTCTCTTCTCCAACTGATTAAATTTAATTCATTTTATTTATTTAAGTAACAGCAAACATTCAAATTAAAGCATCTAACGTTCTAAAAAAACCATAAACTTTAATCCCTTGATAAACGTCTCCCCACTTCGTACTACAATTTCGTCGTTGCTTTTTAGTATTTAAATACTTAATTCGTTTTGCGAATATAACGTTCTTTTCTTCTTTTTCTTCACAAAATACAAATCAGGACAAAACCAGGTACTTTTCGCACTCTAACGTAAACACATACATAGTTTATTTTAAATTCCCATATTCCCTTTTAATTTATAAATTAGTCTTAGTGGCTCTCTACTCTTCCTTGCAATCATCAAATGATTTCTTTTTAATATGAACAAAATATAGATCTTAAATATGGATGCTGAGGCTTTCCCTCATGCCATCAAAAAATTATCTTATTAAGGTTTTTTTTAATCAATAAAATACTATTGTATCTCTCATTTGTTTTTTCCATCCCTGTGTTATTGAATAGTACATCACGTATCATTTTATTTTCTCAAAATAAAAACACCATGTTTATGTGTAAATGTTCTTTCAGTAGAATATAATTAAACTGTTGTTACTTTTCATTTTAAAGCTTACAAAAGTTCATCAGCAATCAAGAATTGTCTTTCCAGCTTTTCATGTAAAGATCCATATTTTTATTAATAGAGAACAGTTTCATTTAAATATAAACTGCTACTTCGCTTTAAAAATAACTAGTTTTAAATTTTTAAATATATTAAACCATCTCTAAAAATTCTGAAAAAAATTAAATAAATTTCTTGAGTCATAATTTTTATAGGAAAAATATCACAACTTATAAATTTTTAATCAGCCATTTTATAAAAATTTATTTGTGTCATTTTTAAGTCATTTTTGAGCATTTTCGACTATTTTCTATTTTTTATAAATAGGAACAGGTCCCCATAAATGCAAAAAACCATTCAGCATAGGAAAACAGGTTTCAAAGCATTTTTAAAAAGTACTAAATTGAACATTTGCTTATGCTATAACCTTTATTTTTTATAAACGGTTTAGATACGTACTTGGAAAACCCGCGGGTTATCGTCGTGCCTTCGGGGTCCGCGTCCTCTTGCAGTCCAGCTAAGGAATGTTAATCTACCAGATATTTCACTCAGTAATTTTCTTTTCTTCTTTCATTCGAACTTAATCCCGCACTTTGCCAAAGTAACTCCCCTCCCTTGTGCGTATGAACTAGGACTTCCAAGTGCTTTTAATTAACCTTTAATGTTAAAGGTTTAAAAGAGCTTGAGTGTTATATCTCTTTCTCTGTCGTGAATGGCCGCCAACAATGCATGGATTTGAGCCGCCATATCGCGATGATAGTGGAAAGCTGAGAATCCATGCTGAATAATGGATTCGATGCCAGTGTAAAACATGTTAATGGAAGATGGCAATGATAACTAGAGAGTGGGTGATCGTGGAGATGACCGCGATGATAGTGGAAAGATGGCGATCATCATGGGAATGCAGGCGATGATAATCCACGCCAAGATCTCCCTCTCTCTACCCTCCATGGCAACATGGCGCCCCCTATCTTGCCTCTTCTCAAGGCAGTTTTCTTCCTTCGCGCCCCATTTCTTCTTGCTTGGTCTCTCTCTCACTTTCTTTTCATCACTTGCTGAGACTGTTCTGATTTCGTTGTCGTTGAATCACATGTTGGAGTTTGGGAAACAATGCCTCTCTCTCTCTCTATTCCAGACATTTCGCCCATTTGTTGGCGCCTTCATGGTTCTTCCCGTGCATCCTTCTCTGCCTCGGCTGCTATTGGAGGTGCCATGTCCTCCTCTTGTCCTCGACAGGCTTTCCACAATCTATGGTGAAGGTAGACTTCTTCTTACTCTCCGGTCCATCTCCTCTCCATGCGGCCAAGAAGATTGCCCCTTCATGTCTCTTCCCGTTCATCCCCAAAATTCTGACGTCCCCTCCCATCACGTTTTTTTTTTTCCTTCTTTCTTTCTTTCTTTCTTTCTAATCTCTTTCTTTTCAATCATTAAGGTTCCTACCCTCCCCCAACACACACCCCAAGCCTTCTTTTTACCACATCTCTCAATATCCATTCCCCATTATCAAAATTTCCAAGAGCCCAAGTTCCACAAAACTGGCTCATGCTCTCTTTGATATAGTATGTACCCACACCATGTCTTTTATCATCAAACCAATCACCTTGATACATGTCACCATTCGCATACGTATAAATCCCATAGCCTTCTTTTTTACCAACTTTCCAAGATCCATCATATGAGCTATTATCGGGATATTTTTATACTCCAAAACCTTCCTTGAGATTGCTACTATATTCTCCATCATAAATTGCCCCATTTGCAAACTTGTAGACACCATGCCCATGCTTCTTTCCCATGCCATATTCAAAGGCATCTCCATTTGTGTAGTTTGCAACTCCATGCCCATGTGGTATGTGGTCGACAAGCTCACCACTCCAAGTCATGACATGTTGCCTAAGGAACCAACTGGTCTCCGCAAATCAATGTTTGAGTCCCATAACCTTGCTGTCCAGTGTACTTCATGTACAATTGCAGCTATGTCTTTGAATATATTTATTCCACTTAATGAATTCCCAATAACTACCACCACCACATTCACTACCCCGATTTCCTCCATGACTTGAACCATAACCTAAAACTACATAATCTGCCATGAATAACATGATTTCTAGTGACTCTAAGAATATGGATTACATAAGCTCAAAGGACTTCATTTCTGCAAAGTCCTACAGTCTCTAAGTCTTGGTCTCCATAGCCTATGCCTTGCAAATGAGATATAAGAGTTTCTTGTGGTTGTACACAGACCAAAAGATTAAATTTTATACCGACATTTCCTGGCCAGACTGCAAGGACAAGGCCTCCAAAGACAGCAACAACGAACACCACATCTGCATTAAAATAATGTAAAACAATGGTAATAGTGTATCAGATGTATACAATGTTGTCAAAAATTTTTGCAATGTATGAAATATTTCTAGGTGTTGTCAGGGCATTGTCCCGTCCTTCCACAGCAGCCGTAGACCACCACTACAGCTCCCCCTCCCTTCGCCATTCCATCTCCTCATCCCATGGGAGCCCCCCCTTTATTCTCTAGCTGACAGTGTGAGTAAGGGGGCCTTTTAAAAAAAATTGTTAATTTAAAATGGGGGGTCATTCGGCGAGGAGGGGGGAAATATTACATCCCTCACCCCTTAAGGAATCGAGATGTCCTCATCTCAAAAGGAATTGGGGGTATTTTCGGTTCAGAGCACTCTCGTCAATCCATGTGGCATCTTCTTCTCGAAAGTCCTTCCACTGTATGAGGCACTCCTTTAGGATTCTACTCCTCAATCTCTTTTCTTGAATGTCTAGGATTCTATCTGGCCAGAACTCAAGGAATCCTTGGCTTGGCATTACAACTTGTTGATCATTGAGTATATGGCTAGGATTGGATACATATTAATTTAGTAGGCTAACATGAAATACATTGTGAATCTTTATGTTCTCAGGGAGTTGGAGTTTGTAGGCATTGGGCCCTAGGCACTTGAGGATCTTGTAGGGTCTGCAATACCTTGGAATCAGTTCTTTAAATTTTCCCAATGATAAGGAACTCTTCTTGGGTTGCACCGAATAAAAACCATGTCTTCCTCATTAAAGAGTTGCTATTGTCTATCTAGATCTACATAGGCTTTCTGCCTATCCTTGGCGGCTCTAATGTCTTGTCTAGCCTTGACCTGCTCATCCATTTCCTCAAGCATTTCCTTGGAAGCTTCTACCCTTCAAGTAGGATCTAAAAAGTTCAATGGATTACGGAAATCATGCCCATATAATGCTTGAAAAATGTGTCATTTGAATGCTTTGTTGGTAGGAAGCATTATAGGTGAACTCTACCAATGGTAGATATTGGATCCATTTCCTGGGTTCACGATAACAATAAGCTCTAAGGATATCTTCAATGACTTGGTTGACCCTCTCCATTTGGCCATCAGCTTGAGGGTGATAGGCTATACTAGTTTAGTCCCAATGGTTCCGAATATCCCTCTCTAGAAGTGAGATGTGAAGAGGGAGTCATGGTCACTAACGATCCTTCTAGGAAACCCATGAAGTCTAAATATCTCCTTGATGAATAATCTAGCAATATCTGAAGCTTTATAGTTTGTCTTAACTCAAATGAGGTGTGCAACCTTGTTGAGCATGTCTACTATAACCATAATTGAATTGTAGCCTCCTTGCACTAAAGGTAACCCAACAACAAAGTCCATGCTGATGAATTCCCACTTCATTTGGGGGATGTGAAGAGATTGCAGCTTCCCAAGCATCTTGACATGTTATGCCTTAATGTGTTGGCAAGATAAGCATTCCATGATATATTTGAGCATGTCTCTCTTAAGCCTTCCCCAATGGTAGCTCTTTCTGACCGTGTTGAGGGTCTTGACATATCCGAGATGGCTTGAAAAGGGGGAGTCATGTGCTTCCCAAAGTATTCTCTGTTTGAGTCTCTTGCTCGAGTGTATGCATAATCTTATCCCAAAATAGACAAGTACCTCATTGATGGAGATTTCTTGATACTTGACCCTAAGTCTAGGGTTTTTGTCATTTTCCAAAATTTCCTTTATCATCTCCAAGTATTTTGGTTCATGCCTAGCTTCTTCCTTAGCTAGTTCAAGGAAGGGGTTGCTAGGCATTGACACCATAGTTGCCAATAACTTTGCCATTGAGGGTTCCTCCATGATAAGAGAGTTGAGGAATGCCTTGCGACTTAGGGCTTCAGCAACCACATTCTCTTTGCTCGGTTGATACCTGATCTCAAAATCATACTCCTGCAAAACTTCAATTCATTAACGTTGCCTCATGCTAAGGTCGGTCTGGGTGAATATCCATTTAAGGCTCTTATGGTCCATGACCAAGGAGAACTTGTTACCAAGCAAGTAATGTCACCAAATTTTGAGAGCATGAATCACTGCTAGTAGCTCCAGGTCATGGGTGGCATAATTCCTTTCATGGGTTTTTAGCTTTCGTGAGGAATGGGCTATAGGATGACCTTCTTGCATTATTACAGAGCCTAGTGTAAGTGAGCTAGCATCCATGACAACTTCAAATTCCTTGCTTAAGTTAGGGAGCTTCAAAATTGGTACTCTCACCAAGCTATGCTTGAGTTGATCAAAACTTGCTTATTCAGAGGGCGTTCACACTATGGCAACTTGCTTTTTCAGCAAATTTGTGAGGGGTGCTGCAATTAAAGCATAGTCCTTAATGAATATCCTTTAGCAACCTGTTAATCCAAGAAAGCTACGCATCTCTTTAATAATAGTCAGTGGAGACCACTCTTGGACATCCTTAGCCTTTGTAAGGCCTATAGAGATTCCTTCATTTGACACAATAAATCCAAGATATTCAATCTGCCTTTTGAGGAAGGCACACTTTTTCTTCTTAGCATATAGATTATGAGTCCTCATGGTCTCAAGGATGATGCAAACTTGGGATTCATGATCCTCCTCTTCCTTGGAATAAACCAAGGTGTCATCAAAGAAGACGAGTACAAAGTCATCAAGATATAGTCTAAAAATGTCATGCATTAGCTTGTTAAAGGTGGCAAGGGCATTAGTCAATTCAAAAGACATTACTGTGAACTCAAAATGATCATATCTAGTATTGAATGCCGTCTTCAGAATATCCTCATCCTTGATGCAGATCTAATAGTACCCTAACCTCAAATCAATCTTGGAGAAGATTTTTTTCTCCCTCCAGTCGATCAAGTAACTCATCTATCCTCGAAATGGGATATTTATTTTTGATGGTTACTTGGTTCAAGCCTCTATAATCGATGCATTGTCTTGTACAATGGTTATCCCTAACCTTCTTGCACAGGCTGGTGAAATGAAAGAATGGGTGCTGCCACAGTCAATTAAGTTTTGAATTTCTTACCTTGGTAGTCTGATGGTGTGTGAATCACCGAGAATTGGTGGTTCGGCCCCTTTTTATGGAGAGTGGCATGAACAGTTGCCCTCTCAATCTCAACTTCCATGGATGGATCTTCTTCTTTGTTGATTCATTTAGTGGTAATATTGGAAGTTTTTGCCCTCCCTAATGCTGCACGACCACGGCCATGGGTAGCCTTGGCTTGGCCACCAAATTTTCCTTGATGACGATCTCCGCCAAGTTTGGGACATTTCTTTTTAAAGTGCCCAGGTTCATTGTAGTGAAAACAATGCAAGCTTTGATCACTTATTTGAGTGGGGACAAAGTCATTGATTGCATTTTCTCTTGGCTTCTTTCGTTGTCCTTGACTCTATCTTTGCACCCTTTTAATTTGAGCTTACAACATCCCCATATTCTGGTCTCTGTAAGACCATGGCCTGGACTTTGGCAATAGGTCCTGTTCTTATCAATGCATCTTAGAAATCCGAGGGACGCATTGATTCCAACTGAGTGTTTATTGGTGGGTTTAGCCCATCACAAAACTTTGAGACTTGTTGGGGGATACTCATTGTTGGGGTGTATTTCATCAAGGAGACAAATTTTGAGTAGTATGCCTCCAAAGATAGGCCCAACTATTTCAACTTAAAGAACTCATTCATCTTCTGAGTTCTGTACATAGGTGGCATGTACCTTCCCTACACTGCTTCCTTTAGTTTGTCCCAACTTATTGTGCTTTCTGTGACTGCTTCGTCTTTAGACTATTGCTTCCACCATAGTCTAGCTTCACCCGTGAGCTTGAGGTTGGAAATCATGGCTTGGTTCACATGTGATGTTCCGGCCGCACTAAAATAATCCTCCATGGATTCAATCCATATTTCAGCATCGGCTTTAATAGTCTTCCCTTTTCTATCAAATTCTAGTGGTTTAATTTATTTGAGAAGAAACTTCTTCTCTTGAGCCTCTGTCAGCAGCTTAGTGCGGAAACATGATTCTGGTTTAGGGCTTGGGGTTGTATCTGGTTACCAATTTAAACTTTTTGTGTTAGGATTGCATTTGCACATCCCTATACAACTTAAATCAATGCGCGCATATTTTTCATCGCTACTATGCAACAATTTGAATGAACATAAAATTTTTATTTAATCATAGGGAAGCGTAAGCCTCAAGTACAATAATTCAAGAATAGATAGAGATTAGTTGAGATGAATTCTTTTTAGGAGTTACATCAACACCAGGTTAATAATTCCCTATTGGATTCAGCTACAGGGACAGTATAGTAGTATGGACTGGGGGAATGGATTCTCAGGAAGTGATAAGTCATGGGAAGTTGAAGAAATCCCTGTCTATTGGTAAGACTTTAACCACCTCCTCGTAGATGTAGCAGCTTTGTTCTACTTACCGGTGTACGGCGTAGGATCAAACTCACATGAGCCTCATGGAAGATGAATAACTTGATAATCTTCCAGTCCTCCAACCATTTTAGCCTCTTCAGTTTTTTTTGAAAATAGGCAAGTCAGTTGTCATCTATGTAGCAATATCCCATGCTCCAAGTCCAACGCCTTTCCACATATAACGGTAAGGGGTTGTAGAGCAGATCCAGGATCCCCATCATGTTGGACCGTTTGCGATAGCTTAAAGAGTTCATAGCTAACTTGAACATTATATGCAATACGAGGAACCTGCTCCATGCCTTGTAAGTCTGGAAGTGGCAACAACCCACAAGTGAGTAAAAAGAAAAACATTTTCTAATGAAAACATCACTTCACTCTTCCCGATCTATCCTAATTGTTTTAGTCGTTGGTCAGCTTTGATACCAACTATAACATGCCCGCCTATCCAATCACTTTTTTTAGGCCAAGTCTCAGCACTCCCTTGGAATGTTCCGAGGTTTGTCGCCTGGGGTTTCTTGAGTCCACCTCGCAACAGAACATTCGTAGCCAAACCCACTAGGATTGACCTGAAATCTAGGTTCCTCAAGGTCAAGGTCTCCTCACAGCATTCTAGCGTCATGTTCAGGACATTCTACTTTACGCAGAGATACCCAAACCAAAGCAGACCCATGCCGCACTTGGTTCAAATAGAATGGGAAACGAGAGGGATGCTCCACTCAACCTCTCTATCGTGGTGGGCATATTCCCATTTGGATCCTCTAAAGTGGTATGAATCAGGTTCTAACTGAACACTACCTCTCTACCGTGAGCATAATCCCATTTGGGTCCTCTAAAATGGTATGAATCAGGTTCTAACTGAACACTACCTAAAGGTTGGATGTTGATAAAGCCTTCTAAGAAGCCTCCCAGTTCTATGGGACTACCCTTCCACAGGACGGACCCATTGGGGGTTCCGCCCACCTGCTTCCTTTAATAGGCATACTTTACTTATCTAATTAGCCCCTATCACATTTATGTGCAACATTTAAAATCAAATTCCTTAATTAAGCCTTTTAGGGAACAAGGCTTGTTCACATAATCTTATGGCACTGACATGAAAACAATTCATAGAGGTTCCTTGGAAGTAAACTTAATATTAGCATTTTAACTGAGATACAAGTCTTCTTCAAAAGGGACAATTTCCGCAATCTGTGAGAATGCACCCTATTTCCTTTAAGATTCCGCCCTTGCACTAGTAATAGGGGCCTTGAGAATCTATCTTGAGTCATGCAGTTTGTTTGAGTAGGACCCTGAGGTAGGGAATTTACAACTAGAGCCCCTTGGCATCCAAGACTCCTCCTACGTTCAAACCAACCCATGGAGAGACCTCTCATGGCGGGTTCAATCCACATTCCCGTCATGGCTATTTAGAACCCCCTTGGCTAGGGTTGGCGGCTAGTTAGGGGTGGTTTAGCGCAACCTCCAAGAGTTCAACATGATTCATTATTCCCATTTATTTTATGAGTTTGGGGTCATACAATCCTTTTACAAGTGGTGTTCCTAAATTTACAATCATAAACAATGGTGAAGGCGAGTGCTCGGGACATCTGCTAAGGTGGAGTCCCTATCTTTGACGCTTAGCATTTGTCCTTCTTTCCTTGGAGTCAATTTCCAATATCCTTTGAGGGATAAAGAATACCCTCTTTGCAAACCCACTCCTATGTGATAGGAGCGAGCAATTATGCAATTGGATCTATATCCAATAGTTCTCGGATGGTAGCTGTCCTAGCGTGCGGGCCCTTAGTTCAGGGTTCTTGTCTTAGGAAAATGACACTCGAATTTTCTTATATAAACATCGAGTTGTTCATGGCTAAAGGCAATATCTCCGAGGTTGTTTTGGCTTTATCACGACCAGATGTAGGATAGAGACCAATGAGTCATTCACTTGTCTCAAGGTCAACTTATGAATGTAACAATAGTTTGACTCATTTACTTTTTAACCCTAAATAAGTCGAGTTAAGCCCTAGCCTTACGTATCATATAGGATTCATCTTATTGAATTGCCTTGAGCAATTAAGTTTAGCACTTCATATGCACATCTTATATCTATCTTTAAGATGAATCCCTAGTAGTGCAATTGAAACTATCCATGATGCCATGCAATCTAGATGCAAGTCTTTCTCAAGATGATGATGCAATGCAGAGCTTCTACTCTTGGGAATTCATTTCAATGCACTTATGCAAAACATAAATAGAGACTTGTATTTTTCTTTTGTGTAAGGAACATGAAGTCATCAGGCCTAATGCAAATGCAAGTTACTTCTCTTTAAAGGTTTACAGGAGCCTAATTCTCGGCTTAGTATTGCAACAACCCAATCATACTTAACCATTTTTGCGGCAACCCATGATCATCATGAACTTGATTCAAGCCTTTACACCTCCCTTTCCAATTTTGCAAATTTCGTTATGCAAAAAGTATTTCTACCTAATGATAACTATGCTTTATAATTCCAATAACCCATTTTTTAGTTTCGTTTACCTCTCAAGCATGCCAATGCTAGTGCATAAATCTAATGCACTATGAACGCAATCAATAAAGTCCTTGATTTCAGTGTGCACCAATGCATAATCTTTTGTGCAAGTTGTTTGTTCTAAAACATTCCAAAGTGCACTAAAACACAATTTCCAACATGATTGAATAATGCAACCTAATTGGTGGTTAGTTATCATAGATTTTTGTGAGAATACTTTTCCCTTCCCAATGAAGTCGATCTACATTTTTATGAGTTCCCATCAAAGTAGGATTAATGGGAAGCACCTAGTTACCAAGTGTCGGGGTTCCTTGACCCACAATTGCATCAATTGAAGTGGGATTTGTGCTTGATTGGACCTTACTTTGCTTGGGAGGCATCATATAGTTCAACTTTCTCTTCGCAGCTACGCATCCGAGCTACAAGGGAGTTGACTCCTTGTGGAATAAAATCGACCGTGAGAACCCTCTCAAAGAGGGGAAAAAGAAGGGGGAAGTTTGAAAACCTCCAAGGGAAATTTCCCTTTCTCTCTCTCTCTCTCTCTCTTCTCTCACTCACTCTCTCTCTATTCTCTCACTCTCTCTCTCTCTCTCTCCTGACCGACAGTAGGGGAGGGTAGTGGTAGTAAATCCCCCTCCTTCTCACGCCTAAGGGGGATTTTATAGTGGTATTGGGGGGGGGGGGGGGGGGGGGGGGGATAGTATGTATGGAGCCCCCCCTTATCCCCATCAAGGTGGCTAGGTGGATGGCTGCCATGCAAAGTATGGTGGAGGGGGACAGTAGGGTTAGTCGATGCCTTCGCACTCCACGTCCTCCCATCCTCCCACAGCACCCGTCGGCCACCACTACAGCTCTCCCTCCCATCATCCCACGGAAGCCCCCCCCGGTCCGCCAGCTAGTGGTGTGAGTAAGGGGGTGTTTTTTTTTAATTAAAAAAATTTCGTTAATTTAAAAAGGAGGGGTCATTTGGATAGGGGGAATATGGCAAAATAGAAATCTAAATACTTTCAACACTTATTTTCATTCCTTTCAACAACAGAGAGAGTGCTCAAAAAATGAGTAGAAGAGATGAGTTGAAATATATCGTTATGCAAAGACAATATTCCAAAGGCTACAGAGCTCTAGCCTACAATTTTATTGTGATTTTAATTAGAATGGTTGACTAATTACAACATATATACTCACATGCTTGGATCACAACCAAAATTATCAAAATTAAAAGTACATTGAAGTTTTAAAATTTTTTGTAATCACTCTTTATAAGAATTTTTACAAGGATTTCACTATCTCAAGGATATGTGGAGAATCGCATTGCTTACATGTCAGGGATTGTTCACTACAAGTTTTGACCTTTCTATTATCTAGCTTGAAATAGAAGTTGCACAGGGGCTCATTGGATACTAATCGGATTTCTTGTCTCATAGAAGAAATGGGCCAATAACTCTCTACGCTGACTACAAAAGGATTATGACCATTCCACAATATAACCATCTATGAGAGACGTATGTGTCTCATCTCGGGTATCTTGATCCAAGCTTATCCACTCTCCTTGCAAAACTCGCCATCTTCTATATCAAAAGAGAATGCACAAAGTTTGTCTAGCGATGAAATACCTATAATTAAAACAAAAAATATGGTTGGTAAAAGTGACTAACACAACAATTCATCTAAGCAATACCTATATCAATTAAATCAAGGCATACAGTTCAGTAGAGAAATATTTACCTAAACGTAAGATATGGCTGTTGACCATGTACTCGATCGTCTCATCAAAATTTATTCTTTTGACCTGCCATGACTTGCCCAATCTAACTCATCCATTCCTTAGACAGACACTTGCATTGATAAGTAATCTTCGTTTTCTTATAAACCTCACATGAACCAAACAAATGTGCAAACAATGAAAATGGATTAAACCAACTAAGATGCACATCTTTGGAGCATGTGGTAGGTTTCGTAGCATTATTGATGTCAGATTTAATCTTGAATTGACATACTCCTGAAAACTCCAAGCTACCAATCAACCATTTACAACTAGATAATGGCAGTAATGGGACATGCTGCAATCTCTGACTTTCTACTACATACAATGAATTATAAAAAAGGATATTTTGAGTAGTAAGTTGACTTGTAGAGTTATTATCATTGATCAAAGAACCTATGTTTTCATGCCACACATGTATATTACCGCTCAAATATTCAACATTTTGCCATTCATGTAGAGTTGATGGATATAGAGCTCTTAGTAAAACTCATTTGAATTAGAACGCTCCAAAGATTATACAAAATAACTTTGATGCAAAAGAATAAATAATGATAAAATTTAGAAACTTACTATTTTGTTTATATTTTGGAATACAGTTCTCGTCGTACACACAGATTTGTTTATGCATATATACATGTTGGATCAACACTTCTGTTAATGTCTTGTCCCATTAAACACTTTTTGGAACTCTAAAATTCTACCTTTCCAATGTTTGCTGGGGTCTACAACATCCACACTTGACAAAACTTCCTCCAATACTTGGATACAAGAAAATCCAATCCAACTTATAGTATTTATCACAAATCTAAATACCGCTACTATCTTTCCTGTTGAAGACCTCCATTGCAAGTATGTTACTGATGTTTTTCCTCCGTGTGAAGACATCTATATCAACCAAATACAAAAGTTACCTATCAGCAAGTTCTTATGTGCTTTTATTATTACATGTAAGTGAATTTTTTCATATATAGAATCATTAGTGTAATAATATTTTCATGCACAAGCATCCCTTTGTCATTTTATATATACAATTCTAATATTATGCAATGCTATGAGACTACAGCACTGATGCTATCTCATGCTATTCCATGGTTTTAGAATGTAAATAAAATTAATCTAATGAGATAAAAAACTAATAAAATATTTTATTATTTATAGCATTTTAATTGTGGACTTCTAAATATAAAAATAATTAATGTTGCAAACTTAATATTCAAATCTATACTAGATATTTCTTCCCATTGATCCTAACTAGATGTCAACAATAATAATTCATACAAAATACTTATAGCTGAAATAAAATTTTACATTTAATCACTGTAGAGAGCAATTTGCTTGAGAAACATTGTAACCCTCAATCTTAAGGCTATTAAAAAAGAAGTCATTTTTGGACAATAGGTGTATCTCGCTGAGATGGAGGGCTAGGATACAATAGCAAAAGATCATCTAAATCAAAATATACATAATTTGTAAATTTTTTCTTCAAATTCAATGATATTTAACTATGAAGCAGTTTTTAAAAAGGACATTGTACCTGTAATTCTTTTCAAAAAGAAAAAAGAGAGATGTTGAATGTAAAGAGAGCTCTCTCTCAACTGCCAAGACCCATGGACCGCTTATTCCTTCAAGTGTTTCAAGTGAGCACTAATGGCTACCTCTCACATAGCTAATGTGCTATCCCTCTTTAGGAGTGTTGTGAGCTTACCTTGATGCCCAATTGAGTTGCTTCCTCTCTCAAGCACTCTGATGGCTCCATGATTGGTGATGCAAGCTCAAGCATGCTCAAGCCTCTTCCTCCAAGCTCCATCCTCCATAGCCATGCGCAAGACGAGAGAAGAGAAGAAGAAGAGAGGAAATGGTGGAGGGATTCACCTCCAAGATCTCTCACCCTCACACACTCACTTCCTCACTCACTCACACTCTCTCCCTCAAGCACTCACAAGCAAGAGAAGAGAAGGAGAGAAGAAGAGTCCACTTTTCCACACACTAAAGAATGAGCTCTCCATTCACTTTTCAACTTTAATTACAAAACCCTAAATTTCCTTTGGGCGATCATCCCCTTATCCCCTTTTTTACATGATCGGCGATTGTGCAAGGTCATTTTTTCCTTTTCCTTTATGTGCCTTCTATTTGCCTTCTTTCTTACTAATGCCCAACTACCTTTTACAATTTGCACATAAAGGAGCCTGGCGCTCTTTTTCAACAGTTTTAGGGACACCTTGCGTTTAAAAATACACTTTTTCCTTTGACTTGATTTTAGAGGTGCCCTTGCACTTTTAGTTATTCTCCATCTTGCCTCTTCTGTTGCATACGATTCCCTCTTGGGCCACCTCTTTTAGGTGACCCAACTTGTGCTTTTTCACTTTTTCTACTTTCTTCTTGTGCTAAGGTTAACATTGAACAAGAAGCCAAGTTATTACAAGATCATTATTTCTTCACTATGAGATTCCTAGAGTACAAAAACAAAAGAAATCTCATGTCAAAGCTTCCAAGATTGTGGGAGAGAAGGAATGAGTCTCACTTGTATCTTTCTTGCTTGCACAATGGGGGAATACACACAAAGGTGGAGGCTGAAAACAGTTTTTCTCTTCTTAGTTGTGTAAGCCAAAGAACTCAAATACAGAGAAATAGAAGAACCCTATATATGGGTCTCAAACCAAACTCAACTAAGTAAGATGGTGATCCAGGTTTTTTACAACCCGGATTATTACCACAAAATTTTGGCCAAGGCCCCTATTAAGAGCTTACCATATCACTTTGGGTTTACTCTTCAAGCACTAGGTATACTACATTGCTTCTCGATTACGATAACTCTAGCAAATGGGGGGAACAAGTTCTTAGAAGGCATGTCAATGTAAAGGGTCAAAGGGATGGTTATCTTAGTGAAGATGAAAATGGATTACACCTAGAAATTGAGTGAATGCATAGATTTTTCAAAGGACTAGCCTCCAGCTACACATGGGCTTCATCTGCATCACTAAGATTTGGAATCTATCACCATCATTAGAGGACACCTCACCATAGTACACAAGTCAATATCCACATCATGGTGTCATTTGGATCTTGCACAAAAGCTTACAAGCATGGACCCCTTTTGTCACATGCTTATATGTATTTATATACATATGGGGTCTAAAGTCAAAGCAGCTTTTAGAAGCCAATTTTTATAATCTCAATAACTCCCAAGAAAAAGCGAATTTCAAGAAAATTCTCACGAAGCCCGATCGGTTTCGACCTGGTCTACAAAGTTGCAGAAGAAACTTTTTTCAAATTCCTCACGGATTTGAAGTTACGAAGGCGCAGACTGCTGGCTACATGCAATTTTCTTCTCTTTTTCACCACACCAACTTTCCACTCTGTCCTTCTTGTAAATATATTATAATAATGTGATGCCAGGAGACATATTCCACGGTGGATTCCGTGAGGTTTTACGGTGGATTCCGTAAACTTAGATGACGGGGCTCATACGCAAAGAGGATTCTTTGTGCGAGAAGTTGATGGGGACGCCTGTCCTTTTCAGGCGTTTCATTAATTTAGTGTGTACATGGGTGATTCCATAGTGGGTGATTCCGCAAAATGCATATTAAATTAATAAACGTTTATGAGTTTAGAGTGCGCACTCGTAATAAATTAAGGTTAGGATTTATTTCTAACCAGTTGATTTATTTATGTAGCTGAAGACTGCTAGGTATTCACTTTTGTCGGTTTAATTGTGTTATTTTACTAACGATTGTGAATGCTTCAGTTGATGTGTAGAGATAGCAGCAGTGGCGGAGGAAAGCATTGGAGTCTAGCGGGTTTTCGACCTTTGGACTATATTTTGATAGGCGCCACGCCTATATTTTGTTATGTCTATAGAGACATCGATTATTTATTATTATTTTGTATGCGCTTATGCGCCTGGATATGTTATTTTTATTTGGACATTGAGATTGGGCGTGCTAGACTCTTTGGGCACCGTCCATTAGCTTTATTTTCCTATTTTTGGTAGAAAGCAAACTCAAAAGCTAAAAGCTTGTCATATTTTTGTAATTGGGCTATTTTTGAGCAAAAAGATTGGAAATATACATTAAATACATGCTTTGTGAAGCGCTCACACAAGGCATGGGGGAGATTCAACCCAATTTGTCTCTTGTCTCATGTCGTGCTTGCTTTTACATTGGTTTTTGTGCTAAAAAGTAGAGTACTTTGTTCTTGGGGACCTTCCGGGATTCACCACGTGAGCTATCTGCGACCGATCTGCGCACCAGTGGTATCAGAGTGGAGCAGAGATCAAGGGCTTCCAATTGCTACCAATCTCGGGCGAAGGCGGAGCTCCAGGAACAAACGGCCTCTACAATCAATCTCGTCGCGAACCGTCGATACAGGCAGACTTCTGGCGATCAAGAACCCCTGTTTCCACTGTCAGATCGCGAAGGACCAATCTCTGTCGGCGGAGGACCACTCATCAATTCTCTTCATCAAGTTGTTGAAAAAAAACAGTGAGAAAGCTCTAATCTTCTTCATTAAAAGTTTAATACAAAGCTTAAGAAGCTTATTGAGGTTCAAATCGTCAAATCGTTGGCAAGAGGAGGGCCCCGAAATTTTCGGCGGAAAAAAAAAACGGACCCCCCCCCTCACGATCAGAAAACGGCGGCCTATTTCTCCTCTTAAGCTTATTAGCTTAAGCTTAACTAATTAAGCTTAAGTCCCTCCATACTCTGCAAGTCAGTGAAGGAAAATAAGTCTGTAAACTCCGGGTCTCGCACTACAGAAGTCAAGTTCAGTAAGTCACTTGGAATCAAGTCCTGCAGCAATGGCTGCATGTGAGGTAGCTTGGTTGCATAAGCTACTTTATGATATGCATCAGCCTATAGATGGGCCATGTCTGGACTTCTTGGACATTACTACGCTGAGGTGAATATGTTCAAGCCTGCTACCCTTGAAGATGCCATCTCCTTAGCTCACGACACTGAATATAAGTTACGTGGAAGAGATCGACGACCACAGCCATTCCAAGCAAACGGTAATTATGGATCTAAACAATTCAATTCAAATTTCAGAAGGTTTAATCCAGGTCGTTTCTCATCACCATCTTTCCGCAAGAATTGGCCTAAACCACCTGCATTACCATCCACTGTCAATCCAAATCCTAAGCCTATTCCACAAGCAAATTCAAATATACCCAGACTCCCAGCCCAGCCATTGCAAATAATGTGACCAAAGCCAAGCCCATCGTATGCTACAAGTGTCACCAGCCAGGCCATCTCGCAGCAAATTGTCATTCAAAGAAGCTCCTCAATGATATCTAAATATCATTAACAAGCTTGGCTGGATTGGCCGGGAGTCGAACCCACAATCTATCGCATTAATCAGAGCATTCACTCTACCACTTGAGCTAAATCTCCATATAGGCACAATCAAATAAAGCAAAAAGAAATCCAGACTCAAGTAGAAGAATTACTAAATAGAGGTTTAATTCGACCTAGCAGTTCTCCATTCGGTGCACCTGTGCTCCTAGTCAAGAAAAAGAATAATACTTATCGGATGTGTATTGACTACCGAGCATTAAACAAGATCACTGTAAAGAATAGGTATCCTATACCTAGAGTTGACGACCTTATGGACAAACTGCAAGGATCTTCTATATTTAGTAAAATTGACCTTAAATCTGGATATCATCAGGTGAGGTTAGATAGATCCGACATATTTAAGACTGCATTCAGGACACAGTTTGGCCATTACGAATTCTTAGTTATGCCATTCGGATTAACTAATGCACCTGCTACTTTCAGTAGAATGATGAATCGTATTTTTCTAAAATATCAATATTGTGTGATTGTTTTCTTTGATGATATTTTAGTGTTCAGTCAAAGTGAAAAAGAGCATTATGAGCATTTATCATTAGTTTTTCAATTACTGAAAGAAAATCAATTGTTTGCAAATCCTGACAAGAGTGAATTCTTTAAGACAGAAATAGAATATCTAGGTCATATTGTATCAAAAGAAGGAATAAAAGTTGATCCTAAGAAAATTGACGCAATATTGCATTGGCCTGTTCCTAAAAATGTACATGAATTACGCTCATTCCTTGGTCTTGCTAGTTTCTATAGGAAGTTTGTACGTAATTTCTCATTACTTGCTTTACCACTGACCAAACTTCTTAAGAAAGGTATTGTTTATCAATGGACTGAAAACCAGCAGAAATCCTTTGATTTACTTAAACGTGCATTGACCAATGCCCCTGTCCTACAATTGCCTGACTTTAACAGACCATTCTTTTTAGTTGTGACCGATGTTAGCGGATCAGGAATAGGAGCCGTGCTTATGCAAGATAACCATCCAATAGCATATTCTAGTTCTAAGCTGAAACCCTCTGAGCTTAAATATTCCACTTATGACAAGGAACTCTTAGCAGTTGTACAAGAATTAAAACAATGGAAGCATTATTTAATGGGTTCAGAATTCATGATAAAGACTGACCAGCAAAGCATTAGACATCTACTTAGCCAACCCCAAATTTCTGACCGTCATATCAAATGGGCTTCATTCATTCAAAGTTTCCATCCTATCATTCAATACCAACCTGGAAAAGAAAATGTAGTTGCTGATGCATTAAGTAGAAGACCTGCAATTCATAACATTTCTATCATATCTTTTGATTCTTTGATTGCTATGAAAGACACATATCACCAGGATATTACTTTTCATTCTGATTGGCCAAAATTAGTTCAAAATAATTTCATTCCTGTTGATTCATTGTCATATAATGATGGATTCATGTTCTTTGAAAAGAGACTGTGTGTTACTATTCCATTCCGATCTTTTGTTTTGAATGAAATTCATTGTCTCCCATATCAAGGTCATAGAGGTATCATTTCTACATTACGCATGTTAACTGAAGATTTTTATTGGCCGCATATGGATGCAGATGTGTCTAATTTTGTTTCTGAATGTCTGATTTGTCAAAGCATAAAAAGACATCATGGTAAACAGTATGGGTTATTAATGCCTTTATCTATTCCATCTAAACCTTGGGAACATATATCTATGGATTTCATTACTGGCTTACCAAATACTAAATCTAACCATGACATGATTTGGACAATTGTAGATAGATTTAGTAAGCAAGCATATTTCATTGCATGTAAGAAAACCTTAACAGCATCACAAGCAGCACAGTTATTTTTGAAAACTATTTTTACTAACCATGGATTGCCGAAAGTGATTATTTCAGATAGAGATTCTAGATTTTGTAATAATTTCTGGATTACACTGTTTGCAAATCTAGGCACAAAGATTGATTTTTCATCTGCATTTCATCCAGAAACAAATGGACAAACAGAAGCCACAAATAGCACCATTCTAGATCTTTTACGTGCATACACTATCTCTAAACCTCAGACATGGGATACTCACTTACATTTATTACAGTTTGCTTACAATAATACACCTCACACTTCTACAAAGAAAGCACCTTTTGAAGTTATTTATGGCTATAGATTATCTACACCTGTTGCATCTTTGTCTAATAGAATACAAAGTGTCGATGATATTGCTGTTATGCATAACACTATTTTTGATGAAGTAAAGGATATGATTGCTAAAGCCCAACAATCATATACCAAACAAGCCAACAAGAAAAGACAAGCCATGAATTTCAAAGTTGATGATTATGTTTGGCTTAGAATAGAAAAGCGTAGACTGCAAAGTGTAGATAGACATCCAGTTGTCAAATTAGCCCCTAGATTCTACGGACCATTTAGAATCATTCATAAGATTAATGACAATGCATTCAAGTTAGAATTGCCATCTCATTGGAAAATTCATAATACATTTCATATTAGTTTATTGAGACCATTTAGAGGACAATTACCTATCCACCCTGTATATGAAAACCCACCTTTACTAGAAGAAGAGACTGAAATCCTTGAACCAGAAGCCATCATAGACACTGATTACATGACCACTAGAACTGGCCGAAGGTACTCTAGATATCTCGTGAAATTTAAGAACCATCCTGTAGAAGAAGCACAATGGATGCACGCTAGAGACCTAAATGCTTTCCCCACTCTGTTAGCTCCACATTGAGCTAATAGCAATTGAGGTCAATTGCTATCCCACCCCGGGGGTATGATGCCAGGAGGCATATTCCACGGTGGATTTCGTGAGGTTTTACGGTGGATTCGGTAAACTTAGATGACGGGGCTCATACGCAAAGAGGATTCTTTGTTATGTGGAATGATACAACACATGGTGGTGCATCCTCTACAACAAGTTCCCTAAGTGGCTCTTCCTCAATACCTTCACCAACTATTTTTGAAGCTGGTCGAAGTCCACGACTCCCAGAATTGTCTCCTAAAGAAGCTCAAGAAAGAAAGTATGCCTATCGGATGACGGCACGCATGCGGGTAAAAGGTGTTCACTTTAGAAATTCTATTATCTCACAAAGGAAAAAAATATGTTGCCATCGATTGCTAGGTTCTCATAATTGTGGTGAGTGTTTTGCAAACAAAGTGAAAGCCCTTCCGAGAGGTCCTCGTCTCCAAATCATCAAATCCCTCTCTCTCTCTGGCCTAATCCACATCAAAGGAGGACAACTATGCATGAACGGTGTGGAGTTTTGTAGAAGTGCAAAGTATGGAGACTACCTTCAACTGTTGTTAGCTCGAAGGTTGGGTGTGGTTGAAAAGGTGGCCATCACACCTTATGAAATATATGTCACCGAGGATGGACATACCAAGGCAAGAACAATCACTGGTGAGCAAATTCTCCGTATAGCAAAGTTGGTGGGTTCCAAAAAGAAACACTCTGGGAAAAATCCTTCATAATTCAAGAAAGTGCATTCCCTCTACTCCCTTAAGTAGTCTCCACTCATGAATAATAATAATGGCTCGAATTTCTACACCTTCCACTCTGTACAAAACATCCGAGTTAATGTATGCATCAGTAGGAAGATTTTCTTCCAACAGCGTCTTGTCATGTACTTTGGGGCTCAAAGATTAAGGGAGATTCTTGTATCACCAGAACCTATAATCTTCCCAATGCTAGACTACAATGCATCCTTCAATGTACATGTATTTATCCTATTATAATAGTTTCTCATGAATCAGAACGAGTTGTATGGACCTATCCGTCCACTTGCTATGCAAACTGTGCATACTGTAGCTAGCACAAAGCTTAGATTCCAAGGCATTATTAGAAGCATACTGGGGCCTAGACGTCTTGCTGAAATCAATGCATCTGTGAACCCATTCATCCTTCCCCTTATAAAATACAACTTAAGTCTAGACGTTTTCATCTTCATACTCTACTAAGGCAACATGGCATTTCCAAGTTTTTTTTTGGCACAAAGGGGAGAAAGCTCTAGACTTTTTGGATGACTTAGAAATGGCCTTCCTAGTCACAGGCCGGGATGATGAAGCAATCAAAGTACGAGCCTTCTCTTTAGTTCTAAAGGGTGATGCTCGAGTGTGGTATCAAGCTCTCCCGGAGGCTACAAGGGGTAATTGGGAGAATCTCAAGACCACATTCATGCACAAGTACCAAGATACAGAGCCACCTGAAGATATTTGGAGACAGCTCTTAGATCTTCGCCAAACCGTAGCAGGGGAATACCAAACCTATGAAGGCATGTTTATAAAATTGTGGGATAAATGGACAGCCTCTTTAGCCGAGGGAGAAAGAGTACCTGATTGCCTTAAGAAAGATTGTTTTCTAGCCGGACTCCATCCTCTACTAAGGGAGAAGGTCAAAGGAAAGTTTCCCACATCCTATGAAGAATCAGTCACTTATGCGAGGGAGAAAGATAGAAAATTGAAGTATCAAGCCCAGTTGAAGGGGGGAGTTGAGCCCATGTAGGTTTTGCCAACCATACCAAGGCCTAGAGAAATAGCAGAGGCCCCACCTGAACCGGAGATACCACAACAAGAGCTCCTACAACGCATTACTAATCAACTCGAAAGCCTTTCATTAAATTTGGTGCAAGGAGTGCGGCTCCCTCCCCTCATAAATGAAGGCAATCGAGGTCCAAGAAGACAAGAAAGAGAGTATGTTTGCTATAATTGTGGGGAGACTGGCCATGGTATGTACTTTTGCCCTCATCCCAGGCGTTTTCCAGGAAATGGGTTCCAACCAAGGAGGGGACAACAAGTGACACCACCTAGGGAAAGGTTTGTTCCACCAAATCCAAGGCCTCCACCACCGGTTCAAGTTCTCCAGCATCCTCGACCACTTGCAGAGGTGCCGCCCTTACCTGTCCAACCGCCAGAGAATCATGATGTTAGGATAATTAGTTTAGATGAGAGTGATGTCAAAGGGAAGGCCAAAGTAGTAGAGGTTGAAGCAATGACGGTGAAGAAAGCCCGGAGAATTGAGAGAATGGAACCTACACCACCAAAGGAGGTTGAAAATATGGAAGAGGAGGCAAAGTCATCAATGGCTGCAAAGACACGCAACAGTAAAAAGAGGAGGGCTCGCTCACGCCGACACATTGAGCCAGATGATTTTTCCTTGGGTAAAGGTACTAAAGCTTATGATTTGCTTGCTGATGTGAAGAATCAAGGGCCAAAATTTTCATGGCCACAATTACTACATCTATCTCCAACAGTGCGATGACAATGGTCCAAGATGGTAAGCATTAGATCCATGAAGAATAGACATGTGAATGCAATCCAGGCTAGAAAGATGAAAGATATTGTGTCTCTAGTGGAAGCCGAAATCAATGGACAGAGAGTGTCAAAGACATATGTGGATGGAGGTGCAGAGATTTGTGTCATGACGGAAAAGTTGATGCATCGTTTGGGATTAGAGGTAAATGAAACTACTAAATTTGGGGCCAAAATGGCTAACAATGTAGTAGTAAATTGTTTGGGAGTTATAAAGAAAGTCAAGGTAAAGGTGTGTGGAGTGCAATTGGAACTTGACATGTATGTGATGCCAGTGAAGGGGGACAGCTATCCGCTCATTCTTGGGCGACCATGGCTAATGGGAATGAAAGCTAGACAAGATTGGGAGACAGGGGCTTTAGAGCTAAGGCCACAAAAGGGGCTGCATAAAAAATGGAAGAGCACTATCTACAACATGAAGGAGGGCTGACAGGAGGATCTTGTGTTAGAGACCACCGCTGATGAATGGAGTTCCAGCGAGGATTGGTCATCTATGACAGAGGGAGAGTCTTCTAATGAGGAGGAAGAAAGCTCTCTAGAAGTGATGGGGATTACATTAAAAGGGCCTTCTAGTAGTGCAATTCCAGAGCAGCTTCCAAAGGTCGAGAAGGAGGGGTTAGAAAAAATGTTGGCTAAGGATCTATCAGTTGAGGAGAAGGCATCCTACATGGAAGTGGTGATAAAACACTTTGCACTTTTTATTTCTGATTATGAACACATCACAGGTGTGACATCAATACAACATCACATTAATCTAAAAGAGGGAGCATGGCCAGTGGTGTAGCGACTACGACGATTGGGAGTAGTTCAACAAAACGCTCTACTCACTGAGGTGCAACGACTTTTAAAGGCAGGCTTCATCTATCCAATAGGGGACTCAGAGTGGGTTTCACCTGTGGTGGTGATACCCAAGAAGAATGGAAAATGGAGGATTTGTGTGGATTACAAGCCGCTAAATGCTGCAACTAAGAGAGATCACTTTCCTCTTCCCTTTCAGGATGAAATACTCAACGAGGTGGCCGGGCATGAGAGATACACTGTTTGTGATGGGTATTCAGGTTATTTTCAGATCCGAATAGCTGAGGAGGATCAACAGCAGACCACCTTCATTACACCTTGGGGTTGTTTTGCTTACAAAGTAATGCCATTTGGATTAACAAATGCCCCAGCTACCTTCCAGCGATTCATGAATTATGTCTTCCAGCCATATTTTGGAAAATCCATCAGGGTCTTTATTGATGATTTTTGTATTTATAGTTCTAAGGCTTTACATCTAGGAAAGGTGGATGAAGCTTTCAACCGCCTTGCACAAATGGGGGGGCAGTTAAACCATGAGAACTGTCGCATTGGCGAAAGCAGTGTAACTTTGTTAGGGCATGTCGTAAGTGAGAGGGGCATTGAAGCAGATCCAATCAAAGTTAAGGCCCTATTGGCAGTGCCATCACCATCTTCTGTGGAGCAACTAACCTCTTTAATTCAGAAGGTGCGATATATGGGGCGGTTCATTCATCTCCTCTCCCAATTAATATTTCCACTGCAACAGTTAACCCACTCTGAGGAGCTCCTATGGAGTGACGAAAGCGAAAGGTGCTTTCACGAGGTGAAAAAGGCTCTTAGCACCCTTCCTATAATTTTACAGCCTTGTTGGGATCAAGAGTTTTTTGTCAGCCCTAGTTTTGGGGAAGATGCTCTAGGGGCAGCACTAATACAAAAGGATGCTAAAACTGGCCTAATGAGACCGGTTTACTTTTCTAGTAGAGTAATGACAGCATCAGAACGAGGGTACAAGATGGTCGAGCTGATGGTTTTGTCTCTAATGTTTGCTGTAAGAAAGTTTCGTCCTTATCTTCTCCCTAGGCCATTCACAGTGATCACGACAGAAGAGCATTTTCCCTATGCCTTACAGCACATGGATGTTTCAGCTAGAATCGCTAAGTGGGTGATACAACTCCAAGAGTTTGACTACACCTTCAAGGTGGAGGATTCTACTCGAGCTTGCCTAGCTGATTTGTTGACCCATAGATGCCATCAAAAGAAGGAAAAGGAGAAGGGAAAGGTAAAAGAGGAGACACCTCCTCTTGAGGAGCCGCCACGGGTGGAGAATGCCCATGCCCTCTACTTTGACAAAGCCTACAAGCGTATTAAAGACAAAGCGGCAGCAGGAATAGTGGTGTTCAGTCCCGAAGGTGACAAAATTTATGGAGAAGGTATCAGCTTGGAGGATGTCCATTCTAACAATGAGGCAAAATATCAAGTCTTGCTTTTAGGTTTGAGGTGGTTCTCTCACATGGTGTCACTCGACTAAATGTTTTTGGGGATTCTATGCTAATTGTTAAGCAAATGAAAGGAATCTGGGCTTGTAAAAATAATAACTTAGCAGTGAAAATGAGGGAAGCTAAAACTCTCATGAGAAAGCTACAGAAAGCCCAAATCTATTTTGTGCCAAGGTGCACAAATGGCGACGCAGATGCTCTAGCAGCTGAAAAATTGAAAGAGGTAATGGTGGGCATCATTGCAGTAAAGCTTCCCTTGTTTCAGGGTAAGTTTCAACTACAAGATGTGCTTTATTTTCTTGAGCATGGTGAGGCACCTACACATATGAGTAAAAGTGAGAAAAGGTGGCTAGCTACTAAGGCCACTAAATACCGCTTGATAAATGATGTATTGTATTGCAAAGGAAAGGATGAAGTGCTTAGAAGGGTGCTAACATCAAAGGAAATTATAGATGTGATTAAGAGATGCCATGAAGGGGTTTGTGGCGGACATTTTGCTCAAGAAATAACCAGTAGGAAGATTCTCCAAGCCGGTTTTGTGTGGCCTAGTCTACATCGAGATGTGCAACATTGGTGCCGCACTTATGACAATTGCCAAAAGGCCGGACCAAGGAAGCTAGTGCATGAGAAACAAAATCCCATAACTACATATGGCCCATTTGAGAAATGGGGGATCGATGCAATAGGGCCACTCCCACGAACTCAATCTGGCAAGGAATACATCATAATGGGTGTAGACTATATGACGAGGTGGGCAGAGGCTTCAGCAACTAGTAGGATCACAGTCCAAGAAGTGGGAAAATTTGTTTTTGAACATATTTGTTGCAGGTTTGGCACACCTTTGGAAATTATCTCTGATCGGGGTCCTGGTTTTAGGGCGAACCTAGTAGGGGAGCTAATGGAAAGGCTAAAAATCAAGCACAGGCATTCTACTCCCTACTATCCACAATGTAATGGTTTGGTCAAAAAAGTGAATGGGCTGATTTGTAAGATAATTACCAAGCAGGTACACATGCACCCCAAGCAGTGGGATAAAAAATTAAATGTAGCTCTTTGGGCCTACAGGACTTCATTCAGAACCTCACTTGGCTATACTCCATTTCACCTCGTCTATGGCCAAGAAGCTTTGCTTCCTATAGAGGTGGAATTGGCCAGTTTGCGTGTTTTAGTAGCGATTCAAGAGAAGAATCAAGATAAGAAGTTAGAGGAAAGGATCTTGGATCTAGAGAGGCTGGAGTTAGATAGAGAAGCAGCAGTCCAACACTATTCCGTGCAGGCTGAAGAGAGGAGGAAGACCTTTAATAAGAAGTTGGCTAGCAAACACATAAGGAAAGGATCACTTGTGCTACGCTATGATAACCGCTTTGATAACAGAAATGATGCTAAACTTGTGTTCAAGTGGGAAGGGCCATTCATGGTCATAAGGAGATATCCAAATGGCACCTATAAGCTCGGTGACATGGATGGGAAGGTTCACAAGACAAGGGTAAATGGATGGCGATTGAAGCCTTATTTTCAAAGAAATATGAACTCTTTGGAGCAGTCATTCAATGAAGAGCCACCAATGAGGGGGTGCAGTCCTCCTTGCTCTATTGGACTATCATTATCAAGCTAGAGGCATGAATACCTCTAGCCTAAGGGGAGGGCTACTGATCTGGGTTTTTTTACAACCCGGATTATTACCACAAAATTTTGGCTAAAGCCCCTATTAAGAGCTTACCATATCACTTTGGGTTTACTCTTCAAGCACTAGGTATACTACATTGCTTCTCGATTACGATAACTCTAGCAAATGGGGGGAACAAGTTCTTAGAAGGCATGTCAATGTAAAGGGTCAAAGGGATGGTTATCTTAGTGAAGATGAAAATGGATTACACCTAGGAGTTGAGTGAATGCATAGATTTTTCAAAGGACTAGCCTCCAACTACACATGGGCTCCGTCTGCATCACTAAGATTTGGAATCTATCACCATCATTAGAGGACACCTCACCATAGTACACAAGTCAATATCCACATTATGGTGTCATTTGGATCTTGCACAAAAGCTTACAAGCATGGACCCCTTTTGTCACATGCTTATATGTATTTATATACATATGGGGGACTAAAGTCAAAGCAGCTTTTAGAAGCCAGTTTTTATAATCTCAATAACTCCCAAGAAAAAGCGAATTTCAAGAAAATTCTCGTGAAACCCGATCGGTTTCGACTTGGTCTACAAAGTTGCAGAAGAAACTTTTTTCAAATTCCTCACAGATTTGAAGTTACGAAGGCGCAGACTGCTGGCTACATGCAATTTTCTTCTCTCTTTCACCACACCAACTTTCCACTCTGTTCTTCTTGTAAATATATTATAATAATGTGCTTTGGGTACCCACCTCTTGTAATCTAGCTCAATTTCTCTATTTTGTCTACCACCACCCTTGGCTTCTTGCATGATGACCAAGGTGGGGACTTGTCCCATCCACTATTCTCCATATTTTCAAAGATGCCATACATCATCTAGGATTATGTTAATCAAGAAGATTAGCTTAATCTAATCCCTCATGGAGGCTATATAAAGAGCCCATGGAGAATGAAGAGGGGGAAGAAGAACAATGAAAAGTCCATGAGAGCATTCTAGAATATCCTCATCTCTTTGAGGTAAGCTATGAGTGAGTTCTTTTATTATGTAGCATAATGGCAAGCTTCCTCTACCACTTCTCCTATTATCTCCCTCTCTTCTCATCTTCTCATTCCATGTAGCATAATGGCAAGCTTCTTCTACCTCTTCTCCTCTTGTCTCCCTCTCCTCTCATCTCTCTCTCTTATATTCCAATATGGTGTCTAGTACATATATTCTCTCTTATAAATTTGTGTCTTGGTTTTCTTGATTCTCTTTGAGAAAAGGGATGTCCTAGCCCATCCTCCCTTTGGCTAGGTGGTGCCCCTCTTTAGTTCTCTTAGTGAGGATTGGAGGTTGGATGGGTAAGAGGCAACCCGTTCATCATTTCAGCCCTCATTTTTTGTGCCCCCACAGAGGACATTCTCAACCACAATTCTCCACCTCCTTATGTGGAATGATACAACACATGGTGGTGCATCCTCTACAACAAGTTCCCTAAGTGGCTCTTCCTCAATACCTTCACCAACTATTTTTGAAGCTGGTCGAAGTCCACGACTCCCAGAATTGTCTCCTAAAGAAGCTCAAGAAAGAAAGTATGCCTATCGGATGACGGCACGCATGCGGGTAAAAGGTGTTCACTTTAGAAATTCTATTATCTCACAAAGGAAAAAAATATGTTGCCATCGATTGCTAGGTTCTCATAATTGTGGTGAGTGTTTTGCAAACAAAGTGAAAGCCCTTCCGAGAGGTCCTCGTCTCCAAATCATCAAATCCCTCTCTCTCTCTGGCCTAATCCACATCAAAGGAGGACAACTATGCATGAACGGTGTGGAGTTTTGTAGAAGTGCAAAGTATGGAGACTACCTTCAACTGTTGTTAGCTCGAAGGTTGGGTGTGGTTGAAAAGGTGGCCATCACACCTTATGAAATATATGTCACCGAGGATGGACATACCAAGGCAAGAACAATCACTGGTGAGCAAATTCTCCGTATAGCAAAGTTGGTGGGTTCCAAAAAGAAACACTCTGGGAAAAATCCTTCATAATTCAAGAAAGTGCATTCCCTCTACTCCCTTAAGTAGTCTCCACTCATGAATAATAATAATGGCTCGAATTTCTACACCTTCCACTCTGTACAAAACATCCGAGTTAATGTATGCATCAGTAGGAAGATTTTCTTCCAACAGCGTCTTGTCATGTACTTTGGGGCTCAAAGATTAAGGGAGATTCTTGTATCACCAGAACCTATAATCTTCCCAATGCTAGACTACAATGCATCCTTCAATGTACATGTATTTATCCTATTATAATAGTTTCTCATGAATCAGAACGAGTTGTATGGACCTATCCGTCCACTTGCTATGCAAACTGTGCATACTGTAGCTAGCACAAAGCTTAGATTCCAAGGCATTATTAGAAGCATACTGGAGCCTAGACGTCTTGCTGAAATCAATGCATCTGTGAACCCATTCATCCTTCCCCTTATAAAATACAACTTAAGTCTAGACGTTTTCATCTTCATACTCTACTAAGGCAACATGGCATTTCCAAGTTTTTTTTTGGCACAAAGGGGAGAAAGCTCTAGACTTTTTGGATGACTTAGAAATGGCCTTCCTAGTCACAGGCCGGGATGATGAAGCAATCAAAGTACGAGCCTTCTCTTTAGTTCTAAAGGGTGATGCTCGAGTGTGGTATCAAGCTCTCCCGGAGGCTACAAGGGGTAATTGGGAGAATCTCAAGACCACATTCATGCACAAGTACCAAGATACAGAGCCACCTGAAGATATTTGGAGACAGCTCTTAGATCTTCGCCAAACCGTAGCAGGGGAATACTAAACCTATGAAGGCATGTTTATAAAATTGTGGGATAAATGGACAGCCTCTTTAGCCGAGGGAGAAAGAGTACCTGATTGCCTTAAGAAAGATTGTTTTCTAGCCGGACTCCATCCTCTACTAAGGGAGAAGGTCAAAGGAAAGTTTCCCACATCCTATGAAGAATCAGTCACTTATGCGAGGGAGAAAGATGGAAAATTGAAGTATCAAGCCCAGTTGAAGGGGGGAGTTGAGCCCATGCAGGTTTTGCCAACCATACCAAGGCCTAGAGAAATAGCAGAGGCCCCACCTGAACCGGAGATACCACAACAAGAGCTCCTACAATGCATTACTAATCAACTCGAAAGCCTTTCATTAAATTTGGTGCAAGGAGTGCGGCCCCCTCCCCTCATAAATGAAGGCAATCGAGGTCCAAGAAGACAAGAAAGAGAGTATGTTTGCTATAATTGTGGGGAGACTGGCCATGGTATGTACTTTTGCCCTCATCCCAGGCGTTTTCCAGGGAATGAGTTCCAACCAAGAAGGGGACAACAAGTGACACCACCTAGGGAAAGGTTTGTTCCACCAAATCCAAGGCCTCCACCACCGGTTCAAGTTCTCCAGCATCCTCGACCACTTGCAGAGGTGCCGCCCTTACCTGTCCAACCGCCAGAGAATCATGATGTTAGGATAATTAGTTTAGATGAGAGTGATGTCAAAGGGAAGGCCAAAGTAGTAGAGGTTGAAGCAATGCCGGTGAAGAAAGCCCAGAGAATTGAGAGAATGGAACCTACACCACCAAAGGAGGTTGAAAACATGGAAGAGGAGGCAGAGTCATCAATGGCTGCAAAGACACGCAACAGTAAAAAGAGGAGGGCTCGCTCACGCCGACACATTGAGCCAGATGATTTTTCCTTGGGTAAAGGTACTAAAGCTTATGATTTGCTTGCTGATGTGAAGAATCAAGGGCCAAAATTTTCATGGCCACAATTACTACATCTATCTCCAACAGTGCGATGACAATGGTCCAAGATGGTAAGCATTAGATCCATGAAGAATAGACATGTGAATGCAATCCAGGCTAGAAAGATGAAAGATATTGTGTCTCTAGTGGAAGCCGAAATCAATGGACAGAGAGTGTCAAAGACATATGTGGATGGAGGTGCAGAGATTTGTGTCATGACGGAAAAGTTGATGCATCGTTTGGGATTAGAGGTAAATGAAACTACTAAATTTGGGGCCAAAATGGCTAACAATGTAGTAGTAAATTGTTTGGGAGTTATAAAGAAAGTCAAGGTAAAGGTGTGTGGAGTGCAATTGGAACTTGACATGTATGTGATGCCAGTGAAGGGGGACGGCTATCCGCTCATTCTTGGGCGACCATGGCTAATGGGAATGAAAGCTAGACAAGATTGGGAGACAGGGGCTTTAGAGCTAAGGCCACAAAAGGGGCTGCATAAAAAATGGAAGAGCACTATCTACAACATGAAGGAGGGCTGACAGGAGGATCTTGTGTTAGAGACCACCGCTGATGAATGGAGTTCCAGCGAGGATTGGTCATCTATGACAGAGGGAGAGTCTTCTAATGAGGAGGAAGAAAGCTCTCTAGAAGTGATGGGGATTACATTAAAAGGGCCTTCTAGTAGTGCAATTCCAGAGCAGCTTCCAAAGGTCGAGAAGGAGGGGTTAGAAAAAATGTTGGCTAAGGATCTATCAGTTGAGGAGAAGGCATCCTACATGGAAGTGGTGATAAAACACTTTGCACTTTTTATTTCTGATTATGAACACATCACAGGTGTGACATCAATACAACATCACATTAATCTAAAAGAGGGAGCATGGTCAGTGGTGTAGCGACTACGACGATTGGGAGTAGTTCAACAAAACGCTCTACTCACTGAGGTGCAACGACTTTTAAAGGCAGGCTTCATCTATCCAATAGGGGACTCAGAGTGGGTTTCACCTGTGGTGGTGATACCCAAGAAGAATGGAAAATGGAGGATTTGTGTGGATTACAAGCTGCTAAATGCTGCAACTAAGAGAGATCACTTTCCTCTTCCCTTTCAGGATGAAATACTCAACGAGGTGGCCGGGCATGAGAGATACACTGTTTGTGATGGGTATTCAGGTTATTTTCAGATCCGAATAGCTGAGGAGGATCAATAGAAGACCACCTTCATTACACCTTGGGGTTGTTTTGCTTACAAAGTAATGCCATTTGGATTAACAAATGCCCCAGCTACCTTCCAACGATTCATGAATTATGTCTTCCAGCCATATTTTGGAAAATCCATCAGGGTCTTTATTGATGATTTTTGTATTTATAGTTCTAAGGCTTTACATCTAGGAAAGGTGGATGAAGCTTTCAACCGCCTTGCACAAATGGGGGGCAGTTAAACCATGAGAACTGTCGCATTGGCGAAAGCAGTGTAACTTTGTTAGGGCATGTCGTAAGTGAGAGGGGCATTGAAGCAGATCCAAACAAAGTTAAGGCCCTATTGGCGGTGCCATCACCATCTTCTGTGGAGCAACTAACCTCTTTCATTCAGAAGGTGCGATATATGGGGCGGTTCATTCATCTCCTCTCCCAATTAATATTTCCACTGCAACAGTTAACCCACTCTGAGGAGCTCCTATGGAGTGACGAAAGCGAAAGGTGCTTTCACGAGGTGAAAAAGGCTCTTAGCACCCTTCCTATAATTTTACAGCCTTGTTGGGATCAAGAGTTTTTTGTCAACCCTAGTTTTGGGGAAGATGCTCTAGGGGTAGCACTAATACAAAAGGATGCTAAAACTGGCCTAATGAGACCGGTTTACTTTTCTAGTAGAGTAATGACAGCATCAGAACGAGGGTACAAGATGGTCGAGCTGATGGTTTTGTCTCTAATGTTTGCTGTAAGAAAGTTTCGTCCTTATCTTCTCCCTAGGCCATTCACAGTGATCACGACAGAAGAGCATTTTCCCTATGCCTTACAGCACATGGATGTTTCAGCTAGAATCGCTAAGTGGGTGATACAACTCCAAGAGTTTGACTACACCTTCAAGGTGGAGGATTCTACTCGAGCTTGCCTAGCTGATTTATTGACCCATAGATGCCATCAAAAGAAGGAAAAGGAGAAGGGAAAGGTAAAAGAGGAGACACCTCCTCTTGAGGAGCCGCCACGGGTGGAGAATGCCCATGCCCTCTACTTTGACAAAGCCTACAAGCGTATTAAAGACAAAGCGGCAGCAGGAATAGTGGTGTTCAGTCCCGAAGGTGACAAACTTTATGGAGAAGGTATCAGCTTGGAGGATGTCCATTCTAACAATGAGGCAGAATATCAAGCCTTGCTTTTAGGTTTGAGGTGGTGTCTCTCACATGGTGTCACTCGACTGAATGTTTTTGGGGATTCTATGCTAATTGTTAAGCAAATGAAAGGAATCTGGGCTTGTAAAAATGATAACTTAGTAGTGAAAATGAGGGAAGCTGAAACTCTCATGAGAAAGCTACAGAAAGCCCAAATCTATTTTGTGCCAAGGTGCACAAATGGCGACGCAGATGCTCTAGCAGCTGAAAAATTGAAAGAGGTAATGGTGGGCATCATTGCAGTAAAGCTTCCCTTGTTTCAGGTTAAGTTTCAACTACAAGATGTGCTTTATTTTCTTGAGCATGGTGAGGCACCTACACATATGAGTAAAAGTGAGAAAAGGTGGCTAGCTACTAAGGCCACTAAATACCGCTTGATAAATGATGTGTTGTATTGCAAAGGAAAGGATGCAGTGCTTAGAAGGGTGCCAACATCAAAGGAAATTATAGATGTGATTAAGAGATGCCATGAAGGGGTTTGTGGCGGACATTTTGCTCAAGAAATAACTAGTAGGAAGATTCTCCAAGCTGGTTTTGTGTGGCCTAGTCTACATCAAGATGTGCAACATTGGTGCCGCACTTGTGACAATTGCCAAAAGGCCGGACCAAGGAAGCTAGTGCATGAGGAACAAAATCCCATAACTACATATGGCCCATTTGAGAAATGGGGGATCGATGCAATAGCGCCACTCCCACGAACTCAATCTGGCAAGGAATAGATCATAATGGATGTAGACTATATGACGAGGTGGGCAGAGGCTTCAGCAACTAGTAGGATCACAGCCCAAGAAGTGGGAAAATTTGTGTTTGAACATATTTGTTGCAGGGTTGGCACACCTTTGGAAATTATCTTTGATCGGGGTCCTGGTTTTAGGGCGAACCTAGTAGGGGAGCTAATGGAAAGGCTAAAAATCAAGCACAGGCATTCTACTCCCTACTATCCACAGTGTAATGGTTTGGTCGAAAAAGTGAATGGGATGATTTGTAAGATAATTACCAAGCAGGTACACATGCACCCCAAGTAGTGGGATAAAAAATTGAATGCAGCTCTTTGGGCCTACAGGACTTCATTCAGAACCTCACTTGGCTATACTCCATTTCACCTCGTCTATGGCCAAGAAGCTTTGCTTTCTATAGAGGTGGAACTGGCCAATTTGCGTGTTTTAGTAGCGAGTCAAGAGAAGAATCAAGATAAGAAGTTAGAGGAAAGGATCTTGGATCTAGAGAGGCTGGAGTTAGATAGAGAAGCAGCAGTCCAACACTATTCCATGCAAGCTGAAGAGAGGAGGAAGACCTTTAATAAGAAGTTGGCTAGCAAACACATAAGGGAAGGATCACTTGTGCTACGCTATGATAACCGCTTTGATAACAGAAATGATGCTAAACTTGTGTTCAAGTGGGAAGGGCCATTCATGGTCATAAGGAGATATCCAAATGGCAGCTATAAGCTCGGTGACATGGATGGGAAGGTTCACAAGACAAGGATAAATGGATGGTGATTGAAGCCTTATTTTCAAAGAAATATGAACTCTTTGGAGTATGTCATTCAATGAAGAGCCACCAATGAGGGGGTGCAGTCCTCCTTGCTCTATTGGACCATCATTATCAAGCTAGAGGCATGAATACCTCTAGCCTAAGGGGAGGGCTAATGATCCGGGTTTTTTACAACCCGGATTATTACCACAAAATTTTGGGCAAAGCCCCTATTAAGAGCTTACCATATCACTTTGGGTTTACTCTTCAAGCACTAGGTATACTACATTGCTTCTCGATTACGATAACTCTAGCAAATGGGGGGAACAAGTTCTTAGAAGGCATGTCAATGTAAAGGGTCAAAGGGATGGTTATCTTAGTGAAGATGAAAATGGATTACACCTAGGAGTTGAGTGAATGCATAGATTTTTCAAAGGACTAGCCTCCAACTACACATGGGCTCCGTCTGCATCACTAAGATTTGGAATCTATCACCATCATTAGAGGACACCTCACCATAGTACACAAGTCAATATCCACATCATGGTGTCATTTGGATCTTGCACAAAAGCTTACAAGCATGGACCCCTTTTGTCACATGCTTGTATGTATTTATATACATATGGGGGACTAAAGTCAAAGCAGCTTTTAGAAGCCAGTTTTTATAATCTCAATAACTCCCAAGAAAAAGCGAATTTCAAGAAAATTCTCGTGAAACCCGATCGGTTTCGACCTGGTCTACAAAGTTGCAGAAGAAACTTTTTTCAAATTCCTCACGGATTTGAAGTTATGAAGGCGCAGACTGCTGGCTACATGCAATTTTATTCTCTCTTTCACCACACCAACTTTCCACTCTGCCCTTCTTGTAAATATATTATAATAATGTGCTTTGGGTACCCACCTCTTGTAATCTAGCTCAATTTCTCTATTTTGTCTACCACCACCCTTGGCTTCTTACATGATGACCAAGGTGGGGACTTGTCCCATCCACTATTCTCCATATTTTCAAAGATGCCATACATCATCTAGGATTATGTTAATCAAGAAGATTAGCTTAATCTAATCCCTCATGGAGGCTATATAAAGAGCCCATGGAGAATGAAGAGGGGGAAGAAGAACAATGAAAAGTCCATGAGAGCATTCTAGAATATCCTCATCTCTTTGAGGTAAGCTATGAGTGAGTTCTTTTATTATGTAGCATAATGGCAAGCTTCCTCTACCACTTCTCCTATTATCTCCCTCTCTTCTCATCTTCTCATTCCATGTAGCATAATGGCAAGCTTCTTCTACCTCTTCTCCTCTTGTCTCCCTCTCCTCTCATCTCTCTCTCTTATATTCCAATATGGTGTCTAGTACATATATTCTCTCTTATAAATTTGTGTCTTGGTTCTCTTGATTCTCTTTGAGAAAAGGGATGTCCTAGCCCATCCTCCCTTTGGCTAGGTGGTGCCCCTCTTTAGTTCTCTTAGTGAGGATTGGAGGTTGGATGGGTAAGAGGCAACCCGTTCATCATTTTGACCCTCAATGGCATACTAACTGAGCCACAAACTAGAGTAGATAAGGATAGCTGTCATCTAGCTATTATTCATGGGCGGTGTACCAACCGCATCTACAGCTAATAAGTCGGTGACATAAATGCACAACGGTCACCTTGGTATATCATGAGTGGAGCTCGATATCTCAACACTCCCCCTCGAGCTCAATCTCAATTCCTGCATACCAAGCAGGTCTCTAAACTTGCACAGCTTCTCTACGCCCAATGCCTTTGTGAATATGTCAGCTACCTGATCCTCTGCGTTGACATAAACTAGATCAATAAGACCTAGTAAAACCCTCTCTCGCACATAGTGATAATGCACCTCAATGTGCTTTGTTCTAGCATCCCTTTGGCTAGGTGGTGCCCCTCTTTAGTTCTCTTAGTGAGGATTGGAGGTTGGATGGGTAAGAGGCAACCCGTTCATCATTTCAGCCCTCAATGGCATACTAACTGAGCCGCGAACTAGAGTAGATAAGGATAGCTGTCATCTAGCTATTATTCATGGGCGGTGTACCAACCACATCTACAGCTAATAAGTCGGTGACATAAATGCACAACGGTCACCTTGGCATATCACGAGTGGAGCTCGATATCTCAACACTCCCCCTCGAGCTCAATCTCAATTCCTGCATACCAAGCAGGTCTCTAAACTTGCACAGCTTCTCTACGCCCAATGCCTTTGTGAATATGTCAACTACCTGATCCTCTGCGTTGACATAAACTAGATCAATAAGACCTAGTAAAACCCTCTCTCGCACATAGTGATAATGCACCTCAATGTGCTTTGTTCTAGCATGATAGATTGGGTTATTTGCCAAGTGCATACTGCTCATGTTGTCACAATAAATGACAATTGGCCCATCTGTAGGCTGATGCATATCATAAAGTAGCTTATGCAACCAAGCTACCTCACATGCAGCCATTGCTGCACCCCTGTACTCAGCCTCTGTGCTTGACAAGGCAACTATAGGTTGTTTCTTGCTGCTCCAAGTGACTGTAGCACTCCCGAAAGAGAACACATATCCATTGGTAGATCGTCTATCAGAAATACTACCAGCCCAATCAACATTAGTGTATCCATGCAACTGTATCTGAACCCCATTCTCATAAAATAGTCCATACTACAATGTGGACTTCACATACCTGAGTATGTGTCTAGCCGCATCCAAATGTGGTTTCCTTAGAGCCTGCATAAACTGACTTACCAATCCAACAGCATAGCTCAAATCTGGCCTGGTAATAGTCATATAAATCAAACTTCCTACTATGCGTCTGTACATAGTAGGGTCTTCCAGAAACTCACCTGCATCTGTGCTCAGCTTCACATTCTGCTCAAAAGGAACTGAAATAGGCTTACAGCCTATCATCCCATATTTGGACAGCATGTCCAATCCATACTACCTCTGCAAGAGCCATATCCCACTTGGTGATCTAATCACCTCAATGCCCAAGAAATAATGCAGCTCTCCTAAACCCTTCATCTCAAACTTCTGCTTCAATAACGTTTTCACATGAAGGATATCTTCATCACTATCACCTGTGATAATCAAATTATCAACATAAATGACAAGCAGCATAATACCTTTCTTTGTTTTTCTCACATAAAGTGAGAAATCTACCTTGGAAATTTGAAGGCCAATAGTGACAAGATATTGTCCTATCTTGTCACACCATGCTCTAGGTACTTGCTTCAAACCATACAAGGCTTTCTTCAACCTGCAAATAAACTCAGGATGAATAGCATGCACATAACGATGTGGCTGCTCCATATAGACCCCTTCTTGCAAATCACCATGCAAGAAGGCATTCTTTACATCCATCTGATGTAAAGACCATCCCTTTGATGCAGCCATAGCAATGACTGCTCTTACGGTTGCCATCCTTGCAACCGGACTGAATGTTTCTTCATAATCAATGCCATATGTTTGTGCATACCCCTTGACTACTAATCTTTCCTTGTATCTGTTCATAGAACCATCTGCATTGTGCTTCACCTTATAAACCCACTTACAACCAATTGCATTCTTATCTTTAGGCAAAGGTACCAATTCCCATGTAGCATTTACTTCCAAGGCATCCATTTCTTCATCCATGGCTTTCTCCCATTTTTCTTTTCCCATGGCTTGCTCAAAAGAAGTGGGTTCTAGTTCTTGTATCACTTTGACCATATAGGCATAGTGAATGGCTGTAAATCCATCATATTTCAGCCTATCCACAGGGTACCTAGCTCTAGTAGACCTACGCAAAGTAGGTTCACTCCCAGGTGCTCTCAAAACATCCCTGGTCTTCCTTACTCCAGGTGTAACAATAGAAGGAATATCCAACTCATCATCAATGCTTTGTTCTGAGCCATTGGATTCACCATCCACATAAGAGTGACCTGCATTCACATCAAACATGGGCTGATCTACCTTCTCTTTTCCTTTTTGTGATACATGAATACCACTATCTGAAGTTCTTTGAGAAGATTCTCCTGATCTCAATCTACATGTTCATGTCAAAGAATGTGAACCATTGCTAGAGGATACTCCATGTCCACTAATATCTTGTGAGTGCTGCTGTGAATTCTATGCAGCATTACCATTTTGTGCATCTACATTATCAATCACATTTACTGGTTTATACCAGCTACTCATCTTACAAAAAACAACATCTCTGCTCACTATAAACTTACGAGTAGAAGGGTATAGCACCTATACCCTTTCTGCTGCAAAGAGTAACCAATAAAGATGCACTTCTCAACTTTTGGATCCAACTTGGATCTCAACTCATCTGGACATGAACATAGGCAATGCAACCAAAAATTTTCAAATGATAAATATCTGGTTTCCTACTAGTATACCTCTCCTCTGGAGTCATCCCTTGTATTGCTGCAGTGGGAGTCCTGTTCATTATGTAGACTGCTGTAGCAACTGCCTCAACCCAGTAAAAATCAGGCAGGTCTTTTTCATTTAGCATGGCACGAGATACCTCTTCAATATGCCTGTTTTTTCTTTCTGCAATTCCATTTTGCTGTGGGGTATGACTACATGAATATTGCTGCTTTATGCCATGCTCTTGCAAGAACCTTGCAAAATCATTTGAGAGGTACTCTCCCCCTCCATCTGACCTCAGGCATTTTATTTGCAGGCCAGTTTCTTTTTCAACCATAGCTTTAAGAGTTTTGAAATGCCCAAAAACTTCACTTTTCTTTTTCATAAAATACATCCAAACTTTTCTGCTATAGTCATCAATAAAAGTGACAAAATAACGACAACCTCCAATAGATGCAGCTTTAGTAGTCCACACATCAGAGTGGATTGGCTTCTTACTCTCTTGAACATGTCTAGGAAATGGTTTCCTTGCCTGTTTTCCTAATTGACAGGCTTCACATACCTTATGCATTTCTGCAACCTTGAATTTAGGCAATCCTGCAATAATATTTTGGGCTTGCATTGATTTAAGTCGCTGTACATTAACATGACCAATGTGTTTATGCTAGATATCAATATCTGTAACTACACCGGTCCCACGTGCAAACATTGCTGCACTCAATTCAGGCATGTCTGCATCTAACGTAAACATTCTACCTTTCTTCTTTCCTTTTGCTATGAAGCGACCTTTATTTTTCATATCCTTAACAAAGCATCCATGAGAATTAAATCTGACCTGCAAGCCCTGCTCAACCATTTGACCAACAGAAACCAGGTTCTTGGTGATATTCGGGACATGAAATACATTCGACAGGTATTTCTTTTTCCCATCCTGCATAGACAAAGGAATTTTTTCCATCTGCACAATAGGATGTGCAGTATCATAACTAATCTCCACAAATCCTGGTTTTTCCATTTTCCTTGCATCTTGCATCCATTCTACATGACTTGTCATGTGGTTTGATGCACCTGAGTCAATGTACCACATATCGTTGCTTTCTTCTACACTTGTCACAGAATTGGTCATGTGCTACACCATAAACAAATGCTCATTTCTGTCATCACCCTGTCTACTAGAAGATGCATAATTTTCTTGTTGCAATTTTTCATTCATGAGTTTGCTTTTTATAGCAGTCTTTAGCCATATGACCCATTTTACCACAGTAGTAGCATTCAACATTGCTGTTTGCATTTTGGCCTCTTTGCCATCCACCACGACCTCTTTGGATCCCCCTGCCTCTAGAGTTACCATGTCCTCCTCCATAGGACTGTTTTTATTGAGTTTGCTGCATATTCTGATTTCTACCACGGTCTCCAGATCAGCCTCCTCTACCTCTGCCTCTATCTCTTCCAGCATTTGAGTACAAGACAGCTTCTTTTGAAGTTCCTCCTGAAGAAGATGCACCACCATTTCTCTGCTCCTCAGAAATTAGAAGAGCAATCAACTCCTCAAAATCAGGAAATCTTTCATGGACGGAAATGGATGTTTGGAACTGTGCATAATCCTTTCCTAGACCATTCAAGGTCACAGAAACTAAATCATCATCTTCCACTAGTGACCCAATGGAAGCAAGTGTATCTGAAATCTTCTTCACCTTCATGTGGTAGTCATTGATGCTCATACTTTCTCTTTGCACATTGTGCAACTCTTGCTTGAGCTACATCTTCCTGGCTTGCGTATTTGTGCTATACATTTTTTACAAAGTATCCCATCCCTCCTTTGGTATACTTGCATCCTGAATATGCACAATCATAGAGTCTGAAATACTGATAGATAGCCGATACATAACTTTTCTGGCTCTCTCATGCCATCCTTTAAATGCTTGCATTTGCTATTGATTGGGAATATCAGGAAGAACTGGTTCTTCTTCATTTCCTGCAACGAATTCCCAATATTCTTTTCCCATAAGGAAATTCGTCATTCTAAACTTCCATGCTTGGAAGTTGTTCTTGTCAAGCTTTTCAGTGACAATCTGTAAAAGAGAATCAGACGCCATTATAGAACACTGCAAAAAATTCTGTCACTACAAAAACACAGCTTTAGCCTCACAAGGGCAAATCTGCAAAACTGATGAAAGTGGTATTTGACCACACAGTCACTTCCTAGTGACGATTTTGCATCCATAGGCAACAAGGATGATTCTGTAACTCCCAATGTCTCTGTGCACAGGCATACGATGCAATTTCTACGGTAACTTTTCACCGACCTGTAGAACAATGGTCGCACAACAAAAACAGGGCCTTTTCCTGAGTGCGTGCGGAAAACTTTCGCCTCTAAAACAGGCCCCGAAATGGCCTCGAATCAAAAAAACAGGGTAACTAAGGGCTAAAGCCCTTGGTTGCAGCATTTACTGCCCTCTTGCTACACCACAAAGGACATCTCAATCTGAGACAATGCACTCTTGCACTTTTTGGATGTGCTACCTGCAGAGACTTGCTCCCAAACTCGAAAAATGAAAGCAACACTGGTCCTCTTACCAGAACGCTGCGAACTTGGTTTGCTTTCTTGAGCTCCTTACTACAAACTAGGCTCTGATACTATGTCAAGATTGTGGGAGAGAAGGAATGAGTCTCACTTGTAGCTTTCTTGCTTGCACAATGGGGGAATACACACAAAGGTGGAGGCTAAAAACAGTTTTCCTCTTCTTAGTTGTGTAAGCCAAAAGAACTCAAATACAGAGAAATAGAAGAACCCTATATATAGGTCTCAAACCAAACTCAACTAACTAAGATGGCATACTAACTGAGCCACGAACTAGAGTAGATAAGGATAGCTGTCATCTAGCTATTATTCATGGGCGGTGTACCAACCGCATCTGCAGCTAACAAGTCGGTGACATAAATGCACAACGGTCACCTTGGCATATCACGAGTGGAGCTCGATATCTCAACAAAAGTGTGCATATAACTTACATAGACTTTGTCCAAATGAGTTGAAATTTAACCATGGAGCAATAGAAAAAAATGGCAATATACATGTGGCTCTCCTTGTAGGATGTTGAAGAAGTTGAGTTTTTAGAAAATCATTGTTCTTCAATGTTGGAGATTATTGGAGTATAAAAGCAAAGGAAAGCTTAATATGCATATAACTTGCATTGATTTTGTCCAAAACGAGATGAAATTTAACCATGGAGCAATAAAAAAACAAGACAACATACATGTAACCTTTTCTACAGAGAAACCGAAAGATGTTAAGGAAGAAGTTGAGCATTTAAAACATCATTGTTCTTGACTATAAGAGACTCCTAGAGTACCAAAACAAAAGAAAGTTCATGTTAGAGCATGCATATAACTTACACAGGTTTTTTCCAGATGAGAAAACACTTTACCATAGAACATCCATGGAAGAGAACAATATACCTATAAATTTTTGTTAAGAAAATATCAAAGCTTTTGTAGAATAAGATCCACTCTCATAAAACATGAGAAACTCACTCTCTGTTTGTGTAGAGGCAATGAAATTTCATAGGGCTACAGACATGACAAGCAACAATGAGACTGTAAAATTTCATCAGGAAAGAAGAAGTGAGTAAAGAGAAATGATAAATTTGAGTTTCACCTAAGAAAGAGGGGAAATTTGAAAAGGGGAGGTATGAAAGGTCAAGCATTAAAAATTGAGAAAATGAAAATTTGGGTCACTAACTTTGAGGAAGTGATAGCCATGTATTCTCCACATTTTCCCTTATTTTACTGTTGAGGAAAGATTTGGGCCAATATATAGCTAAAAGATTCATGCTACATGAATTTGGAATCCCAACTCTCTCATTGGTTAGTTCTATTTTTGTTTATTCACACCTTAACGGGGAAAAAAGAAAGTCCATGTTTCTCCTAATTGAGCAAACTTAACTTATGCATGGTTTTTATTTAATATTATAGAAAATAACTCTATGCTTGTGCATTAAAATGAAATTATGAACCAACTATAGTGATACCACAATACTATAGAGTGATAAAAAGTGTGAAAGGCCACAACACTATAGAATGATAAAGGGTGCCAAAGACCTTCAGTCAAACATAATATATATAACAATAAAAGGTGGCCATCACTAGAGGGGACCCTAAACACTATTCTACAATAAACTATATATGCACAATAGGCTTTTCCTCTCTCACCAAGAAAGTGTCATGCAACAAGATATCGCATGGGGTTCTCAAAGTGGCCTCCTTGCTCATTACGATATGGACAATATTGGATGGCAATCCATGATGCCATGGATCTTTGCTATCCTTTCAATTTTGCACTACATGAAGTCACAAGGATGCATGCCAATAGTCTAATGCAAGGATGCATATAAAGGTGTCATGTATGATACGAGGTGAGCTCTCTCTCTCTCTCTCTCTCTCTCTCTCTCTCTCTCCCCATCATTACATGCACACACACTCTCTCTCTCTCTTTTATACACACACACACTCTCTCTTTATCTCACTCTCCTTCTCTCTCCTCTTCCCCCCGTAAAATACACATATACACATGCACAGGTCTGTGCACACACTTACTCTCCTCATGCTAGATGGTCAGCACACCTCTTATTGAGAGCCTCATTAGCATTCTATAGAGATGCAAGTAGACAAAGGATTCAGAGTATGTCAAAAAGTGCATGCTTACATGCAAGATAACCAATTGAGATAATGTAGAATTCTTGTGAACTAACACATGCCACTTTGGTGGACTCCAAATTCCTCCTCAATGCCCAAAACTTGTTATTGAATGAGTAATATTGGTACTACCTCCATTTTTAAAATATCAATATTGAAGAATAACAATGCAAAGAAAAAAGGACTCAAACCTTCATTTCACTTCTAGCAAGTACATTAAGAAGGTGATCAAATTGAAATTACATTATTTTCTCACTCATTTCTTATTATTGTGGTAGAGGTGGTTTCAATTTGTAAATGATCATAGAGACTAAGGATTGCCTACCATATAGCAATACTTTGAACACTTTGATGCTCATGGCCTTGCTTCCACACAATCATTGCAATGGAAGATTTCCATAACATATCTTGATTGAAAGTTGAGAATTCTTACAAAGGTGTTGTAGATTTTGGTTTGGGACTTTCAAGAGTATTGTTTGAAGTTCCTATTGTAGTTGCACCCCTCTAATAATCAATGATGGTGGAACTAAATTGCATGTGTGCTCCTCTTTCCTCTTTTGCAAAATATATCAATCCATGGTGCATTAATTGATAGATGATACTAGTAGACCACAATGGAACAAAAAATGCATCAATTAATCACTAAAGTAAGCCTCCCATAAGACCATATTTAAAAACTTAAGTTTCAATTGTTATGCTAGTGAGAGAAAAAAAACAAAATGAGAGCTCTCAACATTATCCGCTTGCACTAGCTACCATTGGTACATTGGGACCGTGGGGGAGAGGGTGACATTGAGGCTGCATCACAAGTTAGTGCTCATGACCACAAGCCATTGGATACAGTAGTGTTGAAGAATCTAGCCTCACAAGTGCCATAATAGAGGCTGAAGGAGATACATATAGACAAATCAAGAACAAGGGGTCATCTTCTATATGACATCCCTTTTATCCCTAGGATCATCCATCACCTTGGACTATCCATGTTGGAAGTTGGCATTACGATTACAAATCCCACCTACCTCTTCATGCAAAAAACTCACATTAGCATGCTCAAAGACCACCATGCATGCTTGAAGAGCCATATATAAATATTTTGATGCTCAAAGCTTGTACCCGCTTGCTCGACATCACCATCATGCTACTCACAAAACCTACACATAACTGCATGCCAATATCACCATCATGTTATATTTGCACATTATTAGAGCTTCAAGAGTTTCCCTTTTCCATGCCAGCTCTGGGATCTTTGATATGGTTTGTAGACCACATTGGACCTCTAAGACTAACTATGTGGTGTAACAAGCGGGATACATAGAAATTAGGGGTTAGACACCTTGTCACACTGACTAGGGTATATAAGGTGTACGAGTCCCAGATTAGGGAAACCAATTATTATATCAAGAACATATTGTTCAGCTTTATCTTCAGCTTCCATAGCTTCTACTTCCTTCTCTCCTATTTTCTATTTTTCTCTCTCCTCTTCTAGTCTTCTCTTCTCTTCTTCTTTCTCTCTTTCTCTCTCTTCAGCTCTTCTCTTCTCTCATCTCAACTTCATTCATTACAAGTGGTATGAGAGATTTAGGCTTTGGTCCTTTCTTCTTTCCCCTTTCTTCCTTTTCAAATCCCAAGAACCCTAGTTACTCAGCTTATAGGTACAAGTACAACAAGAAGGACTACAGTTAACCTCAACTTTTTGGAGCAACCAGGAGCTATGGCTCAAGACTCAGACATATTTGGAGGTAAAATGGTTAAAATAGCTTATCATCACTTCTTTTTATGCAAATTTTAGAGATTCCAGGTCAAGTTTAGAGTTCTAGGAGTTAGAAGAGGGAAAAACCATAATTAATTTTTACCTCAACCCTCCTTCTCTCACCTCTCCTGCAAGCTGCCATGGCTTCCAACTCCTACAACCTTCCCCAACTTGCTCCAACCTCCTCCATCAACCACCACAAACTTATTCCCCTCATCATGAGCTTCAAGTTGAACACCATAGAGGCTAGGGATACCAAGGTGTGGGCTCTTAGGGCAGCAACCCACGATTTTTGACTCAAATTGTGTTGTTGCCCTTGGCCTCCTACCCCTGGCCTCCTCCTTCCTCTTGCTCTAGATCTTGGCCTCTCCCTTGGCATTCCAAGCCCTTGGGGCAAGGGCTAAACCCTCCCTCAGTAAGATTTTTCACTTCCTCCTCTAACATTGAGCTCCCGATTGAACACCCTATTGTACACTGCCTGTGGGCAGCCATTACAGCTCGGCCCATGCTTTTGATCTAGTCCACAATCCCTGCAGCTCAGCTCTCAAGAGACTCCTCACCCTTTTTGCCTATTTCTTACATGGATTGAAGTTATGGAGATCAACATGCATGGGCTTCTTGTGGGCAACCATGAAAGCTTAATTTGAAGCTTTACATATTTGAAGTTCAAGCTAGAGAACAAGTAGAGGAGCCCTCATCACTAATGGAAGCATCCAAATGATGAAGTCTTCTTCCATGGGAATGTCCCAACCAACCAAGCTTTCTTGATGAAGAAAATGGGCATCATGATGAGCTATGCTTCAACTATCTCCCCATGCAAACATGCATCATGATGAGGTATGCTTCAATCGTCTCCCCAAGCAGTGAAGAGGTATGTCAATCTGATCTTAATCTCTCAATTTTATCCACTTGCTGAGCTTAATCCCTTGTTGGAGAGATTAAGATTGCATAGGCTTAGTAGTTCAATCCCTCTTGTATGCATGCATCATAACTAATCCTGAATCAATTGTATTGGTTGACTTTGTTAGCTTTCAGGGATTCAGATAGGGAGCAACACAGAGTGAAGCTACATGCTTCCTCTCTCCATTCATCTCATTATACCTTCAACACACACTTTTGTGCATATACAACCTAAGGTCATAAAGACCATTCACACCAGAAGTAGAACCGACTTATTTAATGTACCTAACTGATCTAGTCAGACTAGCTGTGTCCCGATCAAACACACATGAAGGAGCTTGATATTCTAACGCTCCCCCTCAAGCTCAAGACAGCATCTGTACTCCAAGCAGCTATCTAAAACCACAGAACTTATCTTTACCCAAGGACTTGGTAAAGATATCTGCAATCTGTTCATCTGTCTTTACATGTATAAGATCAACTCATCCTGCAAGAACCGTTTCTCTGATGAAATGGTAGTGTACTTCTATGTGTTTCGTCCTGGCATGATAGACTAGATTCATAGCCAGGAGCACTACTCAGATTATCACATAGTAACTTCACTGGAGCATCTACCTGTATGTCCAAATCAACCATAAGCTTGAGCAGCCATGAAATCTCACATGCTGCCAATGTAGCACCCCTGTACTCTGCCTCAGTAACTCGACAAAGCAACCGTAGGCTGCTTCTTACTACTCCAGCTAATCATGCCACTACCAAATCCAAATGCATATCCACTCGTAGATCTATGATCATATGAGCAACCTGCCCAATCTGCATCCGTGTATCCAGTCAATATCAAGGGCTTATCTCTGATATAGAACAACCCATACTCTATAGTGGACTTAACATATCTCATAATGCGTCTAACTGCATCCAAGTGCAACTTTCTAGGCTTCTGCATAAACTAGCTTATGAGCCCTACGGCATAGCTCAAGTCAGGCCTAGTGATGGTCAAGTAAATCAAGCTACCAACCATCTGCCTGTACATTGTCATATCCTCTACTTCAGACCCAGTGTTCATGTCTAGCTTGACATTCTGATCAAGAGGTGTATCCAACGGTTTGCATTCAACCATGCCATACTTCTTCAGCATCTCTATGGCATAGTGCTTCTGCATCAGCCATAACCCATTGTCAGCTGGAACTACCTCAATGCCCAAGAAATACTTCAGTTCTCCCAGGTCTTTCATGTCAAATTCAGATTTCAGCATCTTCATTATATGCTGTATGCCCAAGTCATCATCACCAGTGATTATCAAATCATCAACATATATAACCAGCACTACTAAACCACTGTCATTCTTCTTTGTAAATAGGTTGTGATCAGCCCTGCCAACAGCAAAACCCAATCTCTGCAAGTAGTTACTGATCCTAGCATGCCAAGCTCTCGGAGCCTGCTTCAGCCCGTACAATGCCTTTTTTAGCCTGCATACATAATGCTGAAAACCAAGGTGAACATACCCTTCCAGCTGAACCATATACACATCCTCTGCTAGGTCACCGTTAAGAAATGCATTCTTAACATCCATCTGCTGCAATTTCGAGCCTTTAGTAGCAGCCAAGGAAATCACAGTGTGAATGGTTGCCATCTTGGCAACATGGCTGAATGTTTCCTCATAATCAAGTCCATATTCTTGGGCATACCCCTTTGCAACCAGCCTGGCTTTGTATCTCTCCACACTGCCATCTGACTTGCATTTGATTTTGTAGACCCATTTGCAGCCAATGGTCTTTTTCCCTTCAGGCAGTGGCACTAAATCCCATGTTTTATTTTTAGCCAAGGCATTCATTTCTTCATCCATGGCTACACACAAATTCTCATTTTTCACTGCTTCAACATATGTACCGGGTTCTTTGACCTCCATCACTTTTGTCATGTAAGCATAATGCTTTGCAGAGTAGCCACTGTATGTTAGCTTGTCAACAGGGTATCTGACCCTCTGCGAGCATCTAAGCTTTGGTGCACTACTCGATTCCCTTCTCTCATGAGGCATAATATACCTACTCTGCCTTGTGCCAGGCGTATAGACAGTCGGAATACCAAGTTTGCTGTCTAGAGTATCACCAGACTCATAGCCACAAGTCATTCTGCCAGGTGTCATCATACCAGATGCATCCTCAATAACTTTCTCTTTTCCTTTGCTGTCTAAGACATCATGTCTCCCCCTCACTGACATAATGGTGTTAGTGGACGGTGAGCTCCTCAATCTCCCTGTCCATGGGGATATTGTTTGACTACGAGGTCCTGACATAGCAGTGCTCTGCTGTAAATCAGCTGTAGAGACATGAGTGGGAGGCATATCCATTGGCACTGCAACTGGTGATACATACCAAGAGCCCATCTCATCAAATATAACATCCCTGCTTACCAAAGTCTCCCTGGTAGAGGGATCATAGCATTTGTATGCCTTCTTCTCCTGCGAATATCCAATGAAAACACACTTATGCGCTTTGGGATCCAGCTTCTTCCTTTTCTTATCTGGAATATGCACATAAGCAAGACAGCCAAAAACTTTCATGTGACTTACATCCGGCTTATAGCCATACAGCTTCTCAAACGGTGTCATCTCATGAATACCTGCAGTGGGAGTCCTGTTCAAAATGTATACGACTGTCATAACAATCTTTGCCCAATAGTAAAGCGGCATATGCTTTTCATTCATCATGGCCCTAGGAGCTTCCATCAGAACCCTATTCTTCCTTTCAGCTACTCCGTTCTGCTACAGAGTGTAGCTGCAGGTGAGCTGCCTAAGAATGCCATTTTTAGCCAAGAAATCATCAAATTCATTTGATACATACTCCCCACCACTATCAGATCTCAAGCAAGAGATGTAGCATTCAAACTCCTTCTCAACCTGTGCTTTAAATTGCTGAAAAACAACAAATACCTCATCTTTTGTTTTCAATATGTAAAGCCAGGTATAGCGACTATAGTCGTCAATGAAAGATACATAATATCTGGAACCTCCCATAGATACATTATGAGCTGGCCCCCAAACATCAGAATGCACTAACTGTAATGGACGTGTACTCTGTCTTACATGCCTAACAAATGGTAATCATGACTTCTTACCGAACTGGCAAGCCTCGCATACATGACCAATATCTGAATATTGGAACTTGGGTAAATCTGTAACCAACTGCTTCTTTTGCATAATTTGCAGCCTTTGCAAATTGACATGCCCCACTCTCTTGTGCCATATTTCCAAATCCCTAACAGTGCCAGAACCATGGGCAAACATAGCTGAATTCAGCTCTGGCAAAGAAGCATCAAGAGTAAACATTCGGCCATTCCTGTGACCACGAGCTATCAACTTGCATCCATTGCCAAACTCTTCAATAAAGCAGCCATGTTTATTGAATCTAACCTACAAGTTCTGCTCCGTCATCTGACCGACAGACAATAAGTTCTTCGTAATTGAAGGAACATGCAAGACATCATGCAAATTTTTCTTCCTGCCATCATGAACCACAAGAGGCACTTTTCCTTTATGTTCAATGCTATGCTGCGTGTCATCACCTGTGCATACATAGCTATGCTTTTCAGCCACCATATCAGTAAACCAGTCACCGTGAGGGGTCATGTGCTTCGATGCCCCTGAGTCAATGTACCACACTGCATCATCAGATGATTTTTCAGCAGCCTTATCTTTGACATATTGCATGGCAAACAGTATATCACTAGAGTTATCTGCCTGACTGGACGTAGCAGAATGTCCATGCTGCTTGCCCTTCTGGTTTCCCTGCTTCTTCCAGCAGTCCTTTGCAATATGCCCATACTTTCCGCAGTAGTGGCAATCCTTATCTTTATTTGGATTGTCTAACTGACGCTGTTGCTACCATGAACCTCTACCACGAGAGTTAGATCTCCCCCTGCCTCAAAAATTTCCACCACCTCTTGCATTTGATGACTACTGATTGCTATTACCATAGGATGCATTCTGCTGACCTCCTCTGCCAAATCCATAACCCCTACTACGACTACCACGGCCACGCTGATGCGAGTAAAAGACTCCATCCTTATTCTTTGAATTGCTTGACCCTGTAGCTAAGCCAAGCTTCATCTCTTCATGAATCAATAATGCAACCAGCTCATTAAAGTCAGGCATTTCAGCCCGCACAGACACTGAAGTGTCAAAAGACTTGTATTCAGGACCCAAGCCATTCAAAGTCACTGCAACCATATCTTCATCTTCAACCTGTGAACCAACAGATGCCAGCTGATCTGCTATGGTCTCAACCTCTGTGACATAATCTTGTATGAATCTGTTCTTCCTCTCCATGTTATTGAATTTATGCTTCAATTGTATCTTCCTGGCACTTGTGGTTGTGCCATAGTATTTGACCAATATACTCCATGCATCTGCTGGGGATTTACAGTTCATGATCTGCATCACCATAGCATCCGAGATACATAATGACAACCAATGTAACACCCTGCGAGCTCTTTTCGTCCAAGCTCGATGCGCTCGTCTTTGATCAGCTGTAGGATTCCTTTCTGGAACTTTAGGTTCAGCCTCAACACCTGTCACTAAGTCCCAGTATCCTTTGCCTACTATCAGAAAGTTCTCCATGTAGAACTTCCATATTGCATAATTGTTGCTATCAAGCTTTTCTCCCACAATCTGGGTTACAGTATCAATTCTATCAGCATTTGCCATGTTGTAGACCTTGCCTGACTACCTGCAAACCAATATCTTCTTAACAGTTCAACTTCAGCTCGAAACTATTTATGATAGTTTTCTACAATTAATTGTAGTAAAAACAGGGTATTTCAGCCCACTGACAATCCAAAACAGCCCACAACCAAGTGGCCTAACCTGTAGGCAAAACAGTCAATACAGATGCAATGTATTTACTTCAGGTGAACCTCTTCCAACCTCACTGCCAGGATACATACATGCATTCTGAAAATGTAATTCTGTGAATGACCAGCAGTGATTTCAAGCCCAAAACTGAGTGATATACATGTCATACATGTCCTAAACCTTCATAGACATCTGCTAGTACATGTAGCAATCCAAGCATAACCAACAGGGCACAAGTCAGTGCATAGATAGCAGGTATAAGTATCAAACCCTGCTTACAGATTGCAATCAGCAACTTCTCAGTAAACCAAAGTCTATCCAGCTCCAAAACAACCTCAACTCATGTCAGACATTCACTTTGAAGTGTTAGGTTCAATACATGAGCATTCGGGTACCTATAGGCATCCTGTCTTCATGAATCCAATTCATAGATTGCATTTACTACTTGCAACCACTGAGACAATGTCACTACAGTAATTACCAGCCTTAGACTTCAACTTCCATGATCACTTAATGCTCAACTCAATCCATAAATCTCCAGCAGACATATCTCATGTCATACATATGATAAATTCTAGCCAAGTGTTATGTAATGCTTCAATGGAAGCTAATGCTTGCTACCCACTATTTTGAGACAAGTTTCCAGCCTGTTTACACTTCCAGATTTGAGTACTTCCTTCAAGAAATTTCAGCTCAAAGGCATGAGAACTGATACATATGTCTTCCAGAGTGCTCCTAGGCTCCAATGAGGTCCATAAAGCATGTCAGAGAGCTTCAAGCTCCAACCAAGATCAGATACAGGCTGCCCTATCACTGTTTACAGCTGAACTGCTGCTATTTTAGATCTGTAGATTAGATCTGTAGCTCATAATTGAGCACACATCCAAGTAATAGCATGCCAAGACCTTCAACCACCTTCCAAGGTGTATAAGCAAGCTATAGATTGCTTGATGAGCTCCCAATGCCTTGTGTTGCAGTGAGATATGCCTTCACCACAGCAAGCACAAACACGCAGATTGGTCTGGAGTGCACAACAGTAGCATTCGATGACAATGATGACCATAGAGCACACTCTAGTGCTTAATGATGCCCTAAGAGACTACCCAACAAGCTATAACAAGCTCTTGCATAGATAGAATGCATAGACCCTGACATATACCTTGATAGAGTAACAATGGCAGCCTTGCTACTTCATAGATATACTCTATCTTCAAGTTTCAAGTCTTCTTTTCCAGTGCATTCCACCAGTGAGCCCATTCATGGCTCTGATACCATGTTAGCTTTCAGGGATGCATATAGAGAGCAACACAGAGTGAAGCTACATGCTTCCTCTCTCCATTCATCTCATTATACCTTCAACACACACTTTTGTACATATACAACCTAAGGTCATAAAGACCATTCACACCAGAAGTAGAACCGACTTATTTAATGTACCTAACTGATCTAGCCAGACTAGCTGTGTCCATCAAACACACATGAAGGAGCTTGATATTCTAACAGACATTAACCCCCATCTTGCCTTTGTGCCTTGGATAAGCCTCAAAGTGAGTAATAGGCTTTGGAATTGGGTAACTAGCAGCCAGTGAGTCACTAGATTGCCAAGGTAAACCCTGTTGACATATCGAGCTCCACTCATAATATGCCAGGGTGACCGTTGTGCATTTATGTCACTGACGTGTTAGTTGCAGATGCGGTTGGTACACCGCCCATGAATAATAGCTAGATGACAGCTATCCTTATCTACTCTAGTTCGTGGCTCAATTAGTATGCCACCTTAGTTAGTTGAGTTTGGTTTGAGACCCACATATAGGGTTCTTCTATTTCTTTTGTACTAGAGTTCTTTTTGGCTTACACAAACTAAGAAGAGGAAAACTATTTTCAGCCTCCACCTTTGTGTGTATTCCCCCATTGTGCAAGCAAGAAAGCTACAAGTGAGACTCCTTCCTTCTCTCCCACAATCTTGACATGGTATCAAAGCCTTGTTCGTGGTAAGGAGCTCAAGAAAGCAAACCAAGTTCGCGGTGTTCTGGTAAGAGGACCAGTGTTTCTTTCATTTTTCTGTTTTGGGAGCAAGTCTCTGTAAATAGCACAGCCGGAAAGTGCAAGAGTGCATTGTCTCAGATTGAGATGCCCTTCGCGGTGTAGCAAGAGGGCAATATATATTGCGGGATAGGGCTTTAGCCCTTGGTTGCTCTGTTTTTTTTGTTTGAGGCTATTTTGGGGCTTGTTTTGGAGGCGAAAGTTTTTTGCACGCACTCAGGAAAAGGCCATGTTTTATGCTGTGCGACCACTGTTCTACAGGTCGGTGAAAAGTTACTGTAGAAATTGTATCGTATGCCTGTGCGCACAGACATTGGGAGTTACAAAATCATCCTTGTTGCCTGTTGATGCAAAATCGTCACTAGGAAGTGACTGTGTGGTCAAACACTAATTTCGTCAGTTTTGCAGATTTGCCCTTGTGAGGCTGAAGCTGTGTTCTTTGCAGTGACAGAACTTTTTGCAGTGTTCTGTAATGGCGTCTGATTCTCTTTCACAGATTGTCACTGAAAAGATTGACAAGAACAACTTCCAAGCATGGAAGTTCAGAATGACGAATTTCCTTATGGGAAAAGGATATTGGGAATTCGTTGCAAGAAATGAAGAAGAACTAGTTCTTCCTGATGTTCCCAATCAACAGCAAATGCAGGCATTTAAAGCATGGCATGAGAGAGCAAAGAAAGTTATGTACTGGCTATCTATCAGCATTTCAAACTCTATGATTGTGCATATTCAAGATGCAAGTACGCCAAAGGAGGCATAGGGTACTTTGTCAAAAATATATAGCACAAATACGCAAGCTAGGAAAATGCAACTCAAGCAAGAGTTACACAATGTGCAAAGAGAAAGTATGAGCATCAATGACTACCACATGAAAGTGAAGAAGATTGCAGATGCTCTTGCTTCCATTGGGTCGCCAGTGAAAGATGATGATTTAGTTTCTGTGACCTTGAATGGTCTAGGAAAGGATTATGCACAGTTCCAAACATCCAGTTCCGTCTGTGAAAGATTTTCTGATTTTGAGGAGTTGATTGCTCTTCTAATTTTTGAGGAGCAGAGAAATGGTGGTGCATCTTCTTCAGGAGCAACTTCAAAAGAACCTGTCTTCTACTCAAATGCTGGAAGAGGTAGAGGCAGAGGTAGAGGAGGCCAATCTGGAGGCCATGGTAGAAATCAGAATATGCAGCAAATTCAAGAAAACCAGTCCTATGGAGGAGGACGTGGTAACTCTAGAGGCAGGGGGAGCCAAAGAGGTTGTGGTGGATAGCAAAGAGGCCAAAATGCAAACAGCAATGTTGAATGCTACCACTGTGGTAAAATGAGTCATATGGCTAAAGACTACTATAAAAAGTAGAATGACATCATGAATGGAAAATTGCAACAAGGAAATTATGCATCTTCTAGTAGACGGGGTGATGACAGAAATGAGCATTTGTTTATGGTACAGCACATGACCAATTCTGTGACAAGTGCAGAAGAAAGCAACGATGTGTGGTATGTTGACTCAGGTGCATCAAACCACATGACAGGTCATGCAGAATGGATGCAGGATGCAAGGAAAATGGAAAAACCAGGATTTGTGGAGATTGGTGATGATACTGCACATCCTATTGTGCAGATTGGAAAATTTCCTTTGTCTATGCAGGATGGGAAAAAGAAATACCTGTCGAATGTATTTCATGTCTTAAATATCACCAAGAACCTAGTTTCTGTTGGTCAAATGGTTGAGCAGGACTTGCAGGTCAGATTTAATTCTCATGGATGCTTTGTTGAGGATACGAAAAATAAAGGTCGCTTGATAGCAAAAGGAAAGAAGAAGGGCAGAATGTTTACGTTGGATGCAGACATGCCTAAATTGAGTGCAGCAATGTTTGCACATGGGACTAGTGTAGTTGCAGATATTGATATCTGGCATAAACGCATTGGTCATGTTAATGTACATCGACTTAAATCAATGCAAGCCCAAAATATTATTGCAGGATTGCCTAAATTCAAGGTTACAGAAATGCATAAGGTATATGAAGCCAGTCAGTTTGGAAAACAGGCAAGGAAACCATTTCTTAGACATGTTCAAGAGAGTAAGAAGCCATTGGAATTAATCCACTCTGATGTGTGGACTACTAAAGCTGCATCTCTTGGAGGCTGTCATTATTTTGTCACTTTTATTGATGACTATAGCAGAAAATTTTGGGTGTATTTTATGAAAAAGAAAAGTGAATTTTGGGCATTTCAAAACTCTTAAAGCTATGATTGAAAAAGAAACAGGCCTGCAAATAAAATGCCTAAGGTCAGATGGAGGGGGAGAGTACCTCTCAAATGAGTTTGCAAGGTTCCTGCAGGAGCATGGCATAAAGCAACAATATTCATGCAGTCATACCCCACAACAAAATGGAATTGCAGAAAGGAAAAATAGGCATATGGGAGAGGTATCTCGTGCCATGCTCAATGAAAAAGACCTGCCAGATTTTTATTGGGCTGAGGCAGTTGCTACAGTAGTCTACATAATGAACAGGACTCCCACTGCAGCAATACATGGGATGACTCCAGAGGAGAGGTATACTGGTAGGAAACCAGATATTTCTCATTTGAAAATTTTTGGTTGCATTGCCTATGTTCATGTGCCAGATGAGTTGAGATCCAAGTTGGATCCAAAAGCTGAGAAGTGCATCTTTATTGGTTACTCTTTGTAGCAGAAAGGGTATAAATGCTATAACCCTTCTACTCGTAAGTTTACAGTGAGCAGAGATGTTGTTTTGGATGAGATGAGTAGCTGTTATAAACCAGTAAATGTGATTGATAATGTAGATGCACAAAATGGTAATGCTGCACAGAATTCACAACAACAGTCACAAGATATTAGTGGACCTGGAGCGTCCTCTAGCAGTGGTTCACATTCTTCGCCATGGACAGGCAGATTGAGATCAGGAGAATCTTCTCAAAGCAATGCAGATAGTGGTATGCAGGTATCACGAAAAGGAAAAGAGAAGGCAGATCAGCCCATGTTTGATGTGAATGCAGGTCACTCTTATGTGGATGGTGAATCCCGTGGCTTAGAACAGAGCATTGATGATGAGTTGGGTATTCCTTCTATTGTTACACCTGGAATAAGGAAGACCAGGGATGTTTTGAGAGCACCTGGGAGTGAACCTACTTTGCGCAGGTCTACCAGAGCTAGGTATCCTCTCGATAGGCTGAAATATGATGGATTTACAGCCATTCACTATGCATATATGGTCAAAGTGATACAAGAACCAGAACCCACTTCTTTTGAGCAAGCCATGGGAAAAGAAAAATGGGAGAAAGCCATGGATGAAGAAATGGATGCCTTGGAAGAAAATGCTACATGGGAATTGGTACATTTGCCTAAAGATAAGAATGCAATTGGTTGTAAGTGGGTTTATAAGGTGAAACACAATGCAGATGGTTGTGTGAATAAATACAAGGCAAGATTAGTAGTCAAGGGTATGCACAAACATATGGCATTGATTATGAAGAAACATTTAGTCCGGTTGCAAGGATGGCAACCGTAAGAGCAGTCATTGCTATGGCTGCATCAAAGGGATGGTCTTTACATCAGATGGATGTAAAGAATGCCTTCTTGCATGGTGATTTGCAAGAAGAGGTCTATATGGAGCAGCCACGAGGTTATGTGCATGCTGTTCATCGTGAGTTTGTTTGTAGGTTGAAGAAAGCCTTGTATGGCTTGAAGTAAGCACCTAGAGCATGGTTTGACAAGATAGGACAATATATTGTCACTATTGGCTTTCAGATTTCCAAGGCAGATTTCTCACTTTATGTGAGAAAAATAGAGAAAGATGTTATGTTGCTTGTCATTTATGTTGATGATTTGATTATGACAGGTGACAATGATGAAGATATCCTTCATGTGAAAATGCTATTGAAGCAGAAGTTTGAGATGAAGGATTTGAGAGAGCTGCGTTATTTCTTGGGCATTGAGGTGATTAGATCACCAAGTGGGATACGGCTCTTGCAGAGGCAGTATGGATTGGACATGGTGTCCAAATATGGGATGACAGGCTGTAAGCCTATTTCAGTTCCTTTGGAGCAGAATGTGAAGCTGAGCGCAGATGCAGGTGAGCTTCTGGAAGACCCTACTATGTACAGACGCATAATAGGAAGTTTGATTTATATGACTATTACCAGGCCATATTTGAGCTATGTTGTTGGATTGGTAAGTCAGTTTATGCAGGCTCCAAGGAAATCGCATTTGGATGCGGCTAGACGCATACTCAGGTATGTGAAGTCCACATTGCAGTATGGACTATTTTATGAAATTGGGGTTCATATACAGTTGCATGGATACACTGATGCTGATTGGGCTAGAAGTATTTCTGATAGACGATCTACCAGTGGATATGTGTTCTCTTTTGGGAGTGCTGCAGTCACTTGGAGCAGCAAGAAACAGCCTACAGTTGCCTTGTCGAGCAAAGAGGCTGAGTACAAGGGTGCAGCAATGGCTGCATGTGAGGTAGCTTGGTTACATAAGCTACTTTATGATATGCATTAGCCTACAAATGGGCCAGTTGTCATTTATTGTGACAACATGAGTAGTATACACTTGGCAAATAACCTAATCTATTATTCTAGAACAAAGCACATTGAGGTGGATTATCACTATGTGCGGGAGAGGGTTTTACTAGGTCTTATTGATCTAGTTTATGTCAGCATAGAGGATCAGGTAGCTGACATATTCACGAAGGCATTGGGCACAGAGAAGCTGCGCAAGTTCAGAGATTTGCTTGGTGTGCAGGAATTGGGATTGAGCTCGAGGGGGAGTGTTGAGATATCGAGCTCCACTCGTGATATGCCAGGGTGACCATTGTGCATTTATGTCACCGACGTGTTAGTTGCAGATGCGGTTGGTACACCGCCCATGAATAATAGCTAGATGACAGCTATCCTTATCTACTCTAGTTCGTGGCTCACTTAGTATGCCACCTTAGTTAGTTGAATTTGGTTTGAGACCCACATATAGGGTTCTTCTATTTCTTTTGTACTAGAGTTCTTTTTGGCTTACACAAACTAAGAAGAGGAAAACTGTTTTCAGCCTCCACCTTTGTGTGTATTCCCCCATTATGTAAGCAAGAAAGCTACAAGTGAGACTCCTTCCTTCTCTCCCACAATCTTGACAAACCCTACCAAAGCCTTTGTTCATTCCTCACATCTTATGAAATGAACCAATGTCTCCTTTCCAATGCATTTCATGTTGATTGCTTAATTAAAATGTTTACCATGTATACTCTGGCTAAGAAAAAAGACCGATGCTAGGCAAGGTGGTAAGACAAAATAGAGGTAACCCTCCCTTATTACCACTTAAGATCCTCAAGGGGTGCAACCCGTGGCCAAGGGGAAACTTTGCCCACCTCCTGGTGATCCCGAGCGCGATACTTGTATGCAAGTGTAGGTACTTTTTCACAGTCAGCACCTCCCCTGATGCAATGATCCCCCTTTTGGACACCCTTTCAATGCTAATGGCACCCATATATGACACTTAAAGTGCATGCAATCAAAAGAGATGTATGGCAATAAATTAACTCATGCATTAATGACAAAGCAGATGGATATGTAATTATGTTGGGATAATGCTCATCAGTATGCTTAGGATGCTATTTATGTTGTTGATTAGGCCTCTCAACATATGACTCATCCATATAACACTTTGACACTAAGGAAGAAGCAATGTTTTTTGTCACAGTCAAGTAAGACAGTCACATAAAGATCCTATTACCAAAAAAATTGTATTGTATCTGGGAGTAAACCCTATATCTCATCTTGAAGAGGGTTTGTCCCCTCCGCTTTGAATCAAAAATCTCCCAAATCGAAGCTATAGTTTGAAAGTTATGTCCATTTTTATGCACTAGGGTCAGTGTAGATAGGACATGCATAGTAATTCTATTGCAAAAAATTATGATCATTTTTTGTCACAAAGATTAATGGTTCATCTCAAAGAGGAATTTGTCTCCTCTGATATGAATCAAAAATCTCACCAATTGAAGTTTCCTACCAAAAGTTACGCCACATTTATTGGCAGCGGGTCTTGTGGTGGACTACATCCAGATGGCTGGCCAGAAAGGCAAAAGTAAGGCCCATGAGGAACTCCAGAGGGAGATTAGAGACTCTAGGACATCCATGAATCATGAACCAAGATTGAAACAAGATTACCATAGTGATATGCAAGAGGAAATGCCCAGCATGAATCCATACAACCTGCTCAACCACATCCTATGTGAGTATGAGCTTTGTCACATGGAATGACATAATGACATGGTCACCAACCCCACTGCCAAATGATGTCCAAGTTTGATTAAGTGATTGAGTACATGGCCCTCTCAAATTGGAGGACTCAACAGACCTTGGAGCAGCTCACTACTCTTATTGCTCAGTTAGCTATAGCTTCATCCCATGAGAAGGCCAATGACTCTAGGCATGAATCTAGATGTCCACCACCTTAGGAGCCATTGCATGGTCCATAAGGGGCATACTTGGTGCTAAGGGAATCCCCTCTTCTACCTATGAGATTAGTAAACCCTCTCATGCACATGATGAGTCTCTATTGAGCTCCCCCATCAACCATGTAGCCAACACCCCACTGAGGCTCTCTCCCACCCTTGGTAGATATTCCCCCGCTCTCCCTAGGAGCCCTTATGCAACCTATATGAATCAGCCCCATCATGGACAGTATGGTACCAATGGCAAGCATGGAAATCATGGGCATCATGGCTATAATGGACAACATAGGATAAATGTACCACATGATATGTATGGATATCAAGGTATGTATGGCCACCATGGGATGTATGGACAACAAGGGTTTCATGGGCAGTATGGCCCTCATGATCTACGTGACAAGATCATCCTCACTAAGTACAATGAGAAATGTCCCTCACCACCCGACTTGGAGGAATGGATATCCAAGTTCGAGTCCTACTTCAATACCTACCCCCCCCCACTGATGATCAGAAAATAATATTTGCTTCTCTCCACTTGGAAGGATTTTCCCACACATGGTGGTGCTATATCAATCAATAGAATCATCAGTTCATTGAATGGGAAGATTTTAAAATGCATATGGTCCAAGTATTTATGTCTCATGTGGAAAAAGAGCGGTTGGCAAGACGGTGGTACACTCTTGACCAACGTAACCTCACTATACATGAGTACACAAATTAGTTTATGAACTTGACCATGTATGTGGAGAGAATTAGCGATGATGCTAAATTACACAAGTATATCTATAGGTTCGAACCAAGCCTATCGGAAAATGTCATGGCCCAAAAGCCTACACACTATTTGAAGAAATTCAATTGGCTAAGAGATATGCAAGGAAGTATCATAAGAATGAACATTTTTAGCAAGGTTCTAGATAGCCCCACATCCCTTCAAGATCATCCCCATATGAAGGTGGTTTCCAAGGCACCTCTATGCCTAATGGTAGCCCTAGAATACCCACTTACCCCACTTTCCATGCTGAAAGAAAACATGGCACTTTTGGGATAGCATTTGTCTTTAATGCTAAGAATAAGTATGCTGAAAAAAAATAGTCTGCTAGATCACCTTCCCATGGCTCCAATGGCCAACGCTTCATTTCTTCGGATGTTGTAAAGGAATGGAAGAAAACATTCCTATGCTTTAAATGTGGCGATAAGTACACTATTGATTATGCCTCCAAGTGCCCTTACAAGACAGCTAAGGTCAAGGTCCATAGCATGTATGTCATGGAAGATTGGTATAATGATGAAGATGACCTACCCACCGACCATGTCGAGCTTGTTGAGGATGTTGATCACGAGCAATTCTATCACCCGGAGGATTGGTTTCCTTTTGACCAAGGCGGTTGTCCATCACAAATGCTTGATCTTGCATCCCACCCGCCTACCACTTCCCTTTGCTCCATCTCCTTGGATGCTTGGATGAGTTCTCGAAGCCCCAGCACCATTCGCATTCAAGGAAGTATCCATAGAAAGCATGTCTTCATCATTGTGGATAATGGTAGCACTCATAGTTTTATCAATAAATCAGTCATTGAATGGTTGAAATGCACCCCTACAGAGTTACACCTCCCCTTGAAGGTCCAAGTAGTGAATGGAGAAGAAGAAATCAACACACATGTATGTCCCACAGTTCCCCTATGCTTGGCTGAAAATTATGTGGCATTGGTTTATCTAATTGCCCTAGAGATTGGCCCCATTGATGTTGTCTTGGGTTGTGATTCATTGAAACAATCGAGCAAAGTTTCTATGGACTTCTCTCAGCCCTACATGGAGTTTATGATGCATGGACAACCCATCCACCTAGAAGGAATTCAAGATCATGCTGATTTTTAGCTCATTATAGCAATGAAACTCAAAAGAGAGTTTAAAAAATGCTCACAAATCTTTTTCATGCAATTGAATAAGGATAATTCGGGTCAGACGTATACATTATCTAATGATTAGCCTTGCACACCCTACTTGACTTGAGGAGTATAATGATCTATTTCAGATATCTACAGCCCTCCCCCCTAAGAGGCAAGTGGACCACCCACTTGATCTAGAGCCCCATTCCAAGCTAGTAAACAAGCCACCTTACAAACTCTCCAAGTGTGAATGTGAAGAGATTGCAAAGTAAGTCAAGGAGCTGTTGGAGATGGGTTTCATTGAATTGAGTTCTTCCCCTTGTGCATATGTTGTCATTCTGTTAGTCAAGAAGAAAGATGGCTCTTTTTTCATGTGCATTAACTATAGAGTCTTGAATAAAATCACAGTGAAGAACCGCTACCCTATCCCATGGATTGACGACTTGCTAGATGATTTTAAAGGGACATTATTTTTCACTAAGCTTGACTCATGCTCTAGCTAATACCAAATTCATATGAGGGAGGAAGATGAGATCAAAATGGCATTTAGGACTGATCATGGGCTTTATCATTTTCTAGTGATGCCTTTTGGTTGACTAACGCCCCCGCCACATTTCAGAGCCTCATGAACAAAATCCTTTAACCCTTTCTATTCAAGTTTGTGATTGTTTTCTTTAACGACATCCTCATTTATAGCAAGTTCCCAAAGGAGCACTTCGCACATGTCAAAAGGGTGTTTGACATATTGAGAGAATATCGACTCTTTGCTAAGAAGAGAAAATGTACCTTCATGTAGGCATCTGTAGAGTACTTGGAACACATTGTGAGCAAAAAGGGCATACAGGTTGACCCAAAGAAGGTGCAATGTGTTAGGGAGTGGCCCACTCCATCCACCACCACTTTATTGCGTGGCTTCCTTGGTCTCTTTTCATTCTATAGATGCTTCATTAAGCACTATGTCACCATTGCAGCACCTTTGATTGATCAATTAAAAAAGGAATCATTCTTTTGGGATGCCACTTTGCTGACCATAGCTTCAAGAAGTTAAAGGAAGTGCTTACTTCCACCCCCATCCTTGTCTACCCTGACTTCTCTAAGTTGTTTACCATTCATTCTAATGCCAATGGTAGAGATATTGGTGAAATATTGTTGCAAGAGCATGATGTGATTGCATTTGAGAGCCGCAAGCTTGATGAGAAGGAGATACAAATGAATGTATATGACTAGGAGATATTGGCCATCTTCCATGCCATCAAGAAATGGCACCACTATTTTTATAGCCGTTGCTTCCAAGTAAAAAGTGACCACCGAGTCCTCCAGTACTTCTTAAATTAGTCCACTTTGACTCCTAAGCAAAGGTAATGGGTGGCAACATTACAAAACTATGACTTTGACATTTCTCACACTCATGGTAAAGATAATATCGTGGCTGATTCACTCTCTCAGATGTGGGCATGTAGAGTATTCTCTATTTCAGAGTTGCATAGTGATTGGATTGAAGAGCTTCAAGAAGCTTACTTGTTAGATGATCACTTTAGCCACATCTTTTAGAAATTACAGGATAGGGTCATGGCTGAAAACTCCCAATATTAGCTCAAGCATGGCCTTATTTGGTCCCATGGCAAGATTGTCATCCCACACACTTTCCCTTTATGCAAAAGATCATGGAAGTGATGCACTTTTTCCCCACTACTAGTCACTTGAGTGTTTTCAAAACATATGATAGGATTGCCAAGAGCTTTCATTGGAAAGGCTTATGGAGGGATGTTAAGGACTTTGTGGCCAAATGTGTTCCATGCCAAACTAACAAGGACAGTATGCTCAGCCCTGCTGGCCTCTTACAACCCCTCCCTATTCCTGAAGGGAAATGAACTCATATCACAATGAGCTTCATCACTGGCATCCGTGTGACCAAGAAAGGGTAGACTAGTATCTATGTGGTAGTTGAGCACCTCACCAAGGCTGTCCAGTTTATCCCCACTAAGAACTAATACATGGTCTCTCAGATGGCCACTCAGTTTATGGAATAAGTCTTCAAGTTGCATGGCTTACCACAAGTCATCGTACATGATCGGGATGCTAAGTTTATGAGCAACTTATGGTAGACGGTTTTCACATCCATGGGTACCAAGCTTGCTCCATCCACTACATACAACCCTCAACCTGATGGCCAGACTGAAAGAGTGAAAAAATGCCTTCAGACACTTTTGCCCTGATGTACAACACAGTTGGATACGTGGCTCCACTTGGCTGAGTTTTCCTATAGTTATTACTTCACCCACTCTAGTATTGGAGTTTTCCCTTTTGAGGCCTTATACGGGTATAAGGTTCCCCTTCCTATATTCTTATTTAATGATAAGATAAACCCTCAAAGTAAGGCTGAGCTGGATCCCATGCAAGCTCTACTTCAGCAATGCAAAGTGAATCTTCAAAAGGCACAAATACACATGAAACTCTATGTTGATGAGAAAAGAAGGCATTTGGAATTCTAGGAAGGGGAATCGGTCCTCTTGAAAGTGCCTAAGTCCCGCTACTCCACTCTCAAAGAGGGCAGTAGTAACAAGCTAGCCTACCTCTACTATGGCCCCTACTAGATCGTAAAGAGAGTTGGTGACTTAGCCTACCGATTAGAGCTTCCCCCTATCACCAAAATCCACAATGTGTTTCATGTCAACCACTTGAAACCCTTCATGAGCACCTTAGTGGACTATGTGGAAGAACTTGCACTCCTGGGGAAGTTACTATATGTATATCCTCTACATCACGCGCATTCAAGGTCTATTTATAAATATCATTATCTATGAATTTTTCTTGAAGAAAACCTAAAACACCATATTGGGGAATATGGAAATTTTCCATAAGTTTGGGACATGTGGTCAAATCTTTGAATATGTCATAACTTGAACACTATGACTCCAAATCGAGCACTCTATAGCTCAATAGATTCCATTTTTCAAGCACTTTCCAATGATAGTCACATCATATGGTTTTGAGAAACTCATGGGTATGTTATACGGGTGCCACCTTTTTAGTATTCAAAAAATGAAAATTGGGAGATTCCCAAACTCACTAATATTGTGTTATAATCTTTTTCTATTCAATTTGTAAATAATCCCTTTATATTATACCCTTCTATATGTAAAAAATGTATAAAAATGGTATTTTAAAAATATATTATTTTGAACCCACATGATGCATACATATATTCATGAGTAACTTACCCAAGAACTTGCCTCCATAGATGAAGAAGGCATCACTTAGTATATCCTTGAGGCAATCATTAGGCAACGAGATAATCACTTAAGTCTCGATCCATCAAGGAATGCCTTATCAAATGGAAGGGCCTATCCCTGGAAGAAGCCTCTTGGTGCCCACCCACCATTGTCAATGAAATTTTCCACCTCCAAGAGGCCCAATGGACTGAAGACTAGTCACTTATGCCCCCGTTTGACCACCCTTTACCTACAGACTGCACATAGTTTTAGAATAGTTTTGTACTCTTCCAAATTTCACGCATGTGCATCCTAATTAGGCTGAAAGTACTCATCATAAGCTCTGTTTCAACATGCGGCATGCCCCATTTGGAGCAGCCTACCAAAAGTTATGACAATTTTACCTTAGCAGGTTGGTCATGGACAATATGTTGTCCCTAGTCTTTACCCACCCATTTTCATTGTAATATGGCTCAATGTGGTACTCTGCACCCATCCCTAAACCCACCCATCACTCCCCTTGTGTTCTCTTTGTCTTTTAGGGCAAAAACCTTCAGGGTGGGGATGGATTGTAACAAGCGAGATACATAAAAATTAGGGGTTAGACACCTAGTCAAACTGACCCAAGTATATAAGGTGTAAGAGTCCCAGATTAGGGCAACCAATTATTATCAAGAACATACTCTTCACCTTCATCTTCAACTTCCATGGCTTCCTACTTCCTTCTCTCCTCTTTTCTTTCTTTCACTCTCCTCTTCTAGTCTTCTCTTCTCTTCTTCTTGCTCTCTTTCTCCCTCTTCAGCTCTTCTCCTCTCTCCTCTCATCTTCATTCATTACATGTGGGATCCATTTACATTATGTGATGGCTATCCACCACAAGAGTCTTTTGGTCACATTAGCAAGAGGTTCCTTTTGCCCACCCTTGGGATGCAATCATTTAAGGGCTTAAGTGGATCAAAGAATAAAATCTCTATCTCTTTGCATATCTATCATTGCTTGATGCACGAGGAACATTCAAGATGATCCAGCTTGGGTTTCTCAAGGTTGGTCCTAGAGAAGCTAAGGATGAGCATGGTCTTCACTTTTCCTCATCTTATGCAACATTTTCAATCATGCCATATGACAAGTCCTACACCTTTCTTATTGACACATGTGCGTGACTTTAAGACCTACATTGAGGGATACTTGTGTGATTCCAAAGATACACTTATTGGTCACTCATGTTGAGACTTCAAGCTCAACTTGCATACACTGACATGACAGCTAGTGTCCACTTGTCTCTAGCATGTGAGTCATAGTAAATAAGTTGGGTACACTTAACTCTGGTAGAGTTAGTTAGTTTGAGTAGACCTAGATCTTTCTAATTTATGTATGTGTATGTGATACATGAAATAAGGAGTATGTGGGAGTTGACTGCTCCTTGTTGCCTCATCTCTCTCTTCCTATCTTTTTACATGGTATCAAAGCCATTATGCTCCAGGAATCTCTATGAGCTTGGTCCAATGCAACTATTGTACAAGGCCTATTGAGGCAGCATTTGAAGGGGTTAACGGTGATTGAGAGGTACCCAAAACAATACTTCAAGATGCACCTTGAATCTCATTGAAGGACCTTCCTCTCTTGTCAAGAAGCATACTAGTGAGTTGTGTGACCAAGCTGAAGTATGCACATTGCACACTAAGGAGCTGTGAATCAGAGCAGCAAAAACGTGCTCATTCTGCCCAGCGTGGACAGTGCCAAGAGCTGCCAAATTAGCGTGGACTACTATGGCCAAAGTGGACAGTGTGATGTCAGATTTGCGTGGACAGCAGGGCGCATTCCTCAACGTGGAGTGAGTAATCAGTAGCATTAATCCAAATGATTTGCTAAGGATGTATGAACTACAAATGCTTGTGGTGTACTGCTACAAAACCAGCGTGAACTGCAACAGAAAATGGCGCGTATTCTGAATGATTACGTGACTATCCTAGTGAATGCCATTAACAGCTACTACTGGGAAGTAGCATATTTGCCACATCTTGAACATGTATGGTTGAATACTCTGGAGATCAAGAGGAGCAGAAATCGATGTGGACAGCAATGGAAGAATGCCCTAATTTTCTGTAGTTGAAAGACAGTTTGACAGGTCATGTGAGCTTGGACAGCAAGTCCTGAGCATTGATTTGGAAAGTACGATTGGTATGGAATGAAGAAACATCATCTAAAGATTGTATTGACCTCCTGCTTGCAGCAGAGATAAATGCAATCAAGCAGTTCTAAAAATCACTTAGTCTAGCATGGAATGTACTTACTGCCTTCGCTGTATTGGCAATGATTAAGACAACCCATTGTTGATGTCATACCTATGCAGGGTACCATGATTGATCAATGATTAAGGCAGCCCATTGTTGATGAATGTCATACCTGCAGAGGGTACCATGATTGATCACTGAGATGAGTATGCCATTAGCTTTGGTTGATTAAGCATTTGTGGAAGCTATTGAGCTTCATGTACACTGACTGATGTCATAATCTTGGAACAACCTGAGTTTTGGAGTTTTAGAGCTCATAGGACCATGTATTGATGCTTAACCATGCTTGGATGAGGTCACGTGGTTGTTGGATGGATTATGAAAGGTTATGAGCATTAAATACTCAAGTTTGAAGACTGACAACTGTCTGAGATGTTTTGTGACTATTTTGAGGTCTGAAAACTCTTGTTCTAGTAGAGTAAACACTGCTAGTCATACATAGACTGCTGTCAAAAATTGTTGTCCTGTCATTCAGTGTCATGAACACCTACATGTCTACTATACAAACACATACTATCTATTTGGAATATCACTGCATCTAGATGTTTTGCCACATGATTGGGGATGTATTTGACATACATATGGGCTGAAATACACTATTTACTACTACTGGTTTTTGTTGCAATAGATTATTGAACTAAAACTGTCCCTGCACACCTGAGGGTGTGCAAGGAGTCACGCATTCAGTGAACACTACATTTGCAGCAATGGCAAATGCTCAAGATACTAATAACATCACTCAGATTGTCGGTGAGAAGCTCGACAACAAAAACTTCACTCTATGGAAGTTCAGGATGCAGAATTTTTTGATTGGCACAGGTTATTGGGATTTGTATACGAGGGCTGAAGCTAAACCCGAATTGCCTAAACGGAATTTGACACAATAACAATGGAGAGCTCACTAAAAATGGTTGGAAAGAGTTAGCAAAGTACTGCATTGGTTTTCTTTGTGCATTTCTAATACAATGGCTATGTTGAATTACTAGTTGCCATTCCTGGAAGGATGCTTGGGATGACTTATGAAGAATTATGGTAATGTCACCCATGCAAGGAAGATACTGCTGAAGCAACAGTTCAACAACATGTCTAGGAATGGCAGGAGTATTTAAGCATACATGACGGTGTCGGAGGGGTTTGTGTCGAAAGGTCGTATCCACCGGGGATCAAAGATAGAAGGAAGTAGAGGTAGGAGATGGAAGAGAGAAAAAAGAATAGACAAGAGGTAAACACAATAAAGACAAAGCACAATGAATTCAATCAATATGTATTGACCCTTTGTAGGTTTCTACAATGGTTATTCTCACATAGGAAACTCCCACAGGTCAGATAAGGCACTTACAAGTTATGGATAGGGTACGTAAAATTTTTGTTTAGCATTGAAGATCTTATTATAGAAAATTCTCTACTGATCCATATTGAGAACTTGATATCTCCTTAAAAAGAGGGGATCCTATTCTTTGATTTGAATTAAAAAAAATGTCAATCCAATATCGAAAGCTCAAGTTATTGCTAATTTACAAACAGTAGGTACATTGAGACAACACTTGGACAACATATACGGTGACACTCTTTATCATTGTTTCACCTAAAGTCTTAAATCCAAGTTGAAATATTTTAAAATATATGTATTCCCATATAATAAGCTTTCTATTGAGCTATTAAGAATCAGGATCGGAGCTATATTTTGAGAGAAAAAAGAGATTTATTGACAAATAGTCTACTACCATAGCATTGTTTCTAATGAGCAATAATCAGAAGAAAGACTCTATTACAAAAGGGATGAATGATGGGGTTATGAAGATGATGTGTAATTTTGGTAGACATGAGATCAATAACATCATTGATTACAATATCCATATCAATAAACTTATATACTCTTGCTAGAGTTCAAAATATTGTATAACGATAGGTAAAGTATTCTATCATTGTCAAATCCATTCACTCCACTAGTTCTTTGACCATTGTATGAATTGAACATTTGGATATAGTTAGGCTTTTTTCATCTGAGTACTTTGTTTTCTATGCACTCATGTGATGGAGATTTTGTTCTTTCACTTTCAAATATTTTTCTAAGTTCTAATTATTTTGGTTTCTTTTGATTCTTTCAATTGTTTGACATATTTTGTTATAGGATTGATGGAGTGGCGAGGAAAATGAATATTGCATAAAAATTGAGAGAGAGAGAGAGAGAGAGAGAGAGAGAGAGAGAGAGAGAGAGAGGATCCTATATTGCCTTATATCTCAAAGAATATAGAATGAGTGTGTACATGTATAGTTAGGGTTAGTGAGAGTAAGTGATCGGCCACATTAGCCTTTACCCCACAACAACCTTGAACTTAGCTACTCATTTGCCTTAAGGGAGACAAAAGAATAATAAAATGTATGAGGTAAAATACCTCTAAGATACCCTTACCCAATTCCTATCGAGTCCCTACAATGTGCAAACTTTCTAGAGGACAAACTCTTGGTGACAAATTCTACAAGGTGATCATGAGTATGACCTTTGACATATCCAACTCACTTATTGAAAAGCACTTGATGACCTACTTCAGGCACCATACAACAAATAGACATTCATGTTGCTACACGCCATTATAAAAGTGCTTCCATGCGTGGGCCATCACCAAGTTGTCTACAAAGGATATATGAGTGCCGAGAGTATATGTGTGCTATATTACCCTCTCTTTGTCTCTCTCCTCTTCCTCTCCCCCCTTAAATCTGTCTATATCTCTCTCTCTCTCTCTCATATGGAATGTCGAGAGGGCCCATGTTTTTGTGAATTAGGGAACATTGTTGAAATAGTATAGTCATTGTGCTATTGGCCTAGACTCCTCTCCTTGAAAAACATTTGTTATTACAAAGAATATTAAGCTTTCACCTTTTTCTTCCATCAACCAAAGTTCTTCTTTGCATTGAGAACAAGCCTAAGGTGTATCAATTTTTTCTTTGATTAGCATTGTCATGTTAAAACATTTAATCTAAATATTATCATGATTGACCAAAACTCCATATTCGAGAATTTGAGAATTTCCCATCAATATGGGAATTCCAAATCAAAATGGATTTTGTGAATTTTGGGAAATTTGTTAATTTGAAACTTGGTGCAATGGAACATATTGTTGCTTATGGTTGTTTCCAAGAGATTTAAAAAAACTCAAAAAGGTGGTGTTAACAAATACCTTAATTTTAATATCCTTGAAAATCCTCAAGGAAAATATTCAATGCTGGATTCTTGCATACTTTTTTTTGCCTTCACTACAACCTTTAGGGAAATTTTAAAATTTTTGGGAGATTTTGTACGTTTCTACATCCAAGAGAAGACAATGCTATCTATTGTTTCCCATTGTTCAGGATCTTTTTTGTTGCACATCCAATATTTATCCCAACAATTAAGATACACCTTTGCATTTGTAGCATTTTGATGACTACAAATAGATACCAAATATTGTATACATACCTTGTTGAAGTTTTTGGAGTTTCTATTTGTATCCACCTCATTTTGTGCAACACCAAGCCACATTGGATATATTGGATCTGAAGGTCTAACAAGCGCAAAGTCATCTTTCTTAACATCAAGCATTGGTTCAAATGCATGTTTCATTCATTTACTGCAAGGACCACAATAGTGATCATTCAACTTTTCCAATCAAATACAATCATCTACATTATCTACATCTACTGGTTAGATCGCTTTGTGTTCTTGGCCAAAATTCTATGAAAAATATATATTCTTGGACATTTGGAGTTTGAAGAGCATAGATCATATGTTTATAATAATCAATCACTAGTGTTATAAGCTTTGTGAACTCTACTTCAGGTCCTTCTACATTTTACCATCTTTCCCAATACTTCAAATAATCTTTAACTCCACTTACTTCTTCTTGATGATCCTTAACGTACTCGAACATGGGCAGCAACATTGGAAAACCCTGTGGAAATGTAGGCTTTTCTACAAAGTCTCTCCTCCATAATTCAATTCCACCTTCTCTTGGCAACCAATCTAGGGACTTTGGATGTATCTTGTAGTGTATGACAGGTATATCTCCTTGCATATAAAATTGAAATTGATGAGGTTTTGAGTTGTAAAAAGATAAGGGGAGAGAGAGATGAGCCAATAGGGAGCAATCAACTCCCACATACTCCTTATTTCATGTATTACACATGCATACATAAAATGACTAGAAAGATCTAGGTCTACTCAAACTGGCTAACTCTACTAGAATTAAGTGGACCCGACTTATTTACTATGACTCATATACTAGAGAAAACTAGATACTTGTTGTCATGTCAGTGTACTAAGTTAAGCTTGAAGTCTCAACACTCCCCCTCAAGCTCAATCTAACTGTTGTATTCCAAGTAGCTCCCTGAAACACACAAACTTCTCTTTGCCAAGTGATTTGGTAAAGATATCTACTACTTGGTCTTCTATCTTCACATGAAGTAGATCAATTTGTCCTGCAAGTACCATTTTCTTGATGAAATGATAATGAACCTCTATGTGGTTGGATCTATCATGATAGAAACGATTGCTAGCCAGCATCGCACTACTGAGATTGTCACAATGCAATGCGACTTTGCTATCCAACTGGATACCCAAATCATGTAGCAGTTTCACAAGCCAAACTGCTTTGCATTTCTCAAGGCTGCACCCCTGTATTCTACCTTTGTATTGAACAAAGCAAGCGTGGGCTGCTTCTTACTACTCCAGCTGCTGCCCAAACTGAAAACATAACCATTGGTTGATCTCTTGTCATATCCAGCTCAATCAGCATTCGTATATAACCTATCAAATCGAATGATTTCCCATGCTCATAAAACATCCCATAATCAGTAGTACCCTTCACGTACTGCATAATCCTCTTGACTACATCTAAGTGTGGCTTACGAGGTTTCTGCATAAACTGGCTAATCAGCCCCACTGCATAACTCAAGTTAGGATGTGTAATAGTAAGCTAAATCAGGCTTCCCACCATCTGTTTCTATACAAAGTGACATTCTCAATCTCAGGCCCAACATTAACTGCAAGGTTGACATTTTGATCCAATGGTGTTTCCATGGCTTTACACTCATCATGCCATATTTTAGTAGCATATCATGAGCATACTATTTTTGCAACAGCCATATACCTTCAGATGTAGACACAACCTCAATCTCGAGAAAGTACTTTAGCTCACCAAGATCCTTAACTTTGAATTCAGCCTGTAACATTGCTTTAATTTCAGCAATACCATTATCATTATCTCCATTGATGATCAAATCATCGAGATAAAGCACAAAAAAAACATAACCATGCTTTGTATTCTTTGTAAATAGATTGTGATCTGCATGACCTATCTGAAAACCAAGCTATGCAAATATGTGCTTATGCAAGCATTCCATGCTCTTGACGCCTGTTTCAGCCCATACAAGGCATTTTTTAGCTTACATACAGATGTCGGATAGTCAGGATATACATAACCCTCATGTTGCTCCATATACACCTCTTCAAGTAAGTCACCATTCAAGAATGCATTTTTGACATCCATCTGCTATAATTTCTAGCCCTTAGAAGTTGCTAATGCAATGAGTGTTCTCACCATTGCCATCTTGGCAACTGGGCTGAAAGTCTCCTCATAATCTAGGCCATACTATTATGTCTATCCCTTTGCAACCAGTTGAGATTTATACCTTTCTAACAAACCATTTGACTTGCATTCCACTTTATAAACCCATTTGCAGCCAATGGGTACTTTGCCTTTAGGCAGACATACCAATTCCCATGTCTCATTTTCTGCCAATGTTGTGTATTCCTCATCCATGGTAACACACCAATTCTCATTTGTAACTAGCTCATTGAACTTCGTAGAGTCTTTGTAACCTAACACTTTAGTCATATATGCATAATGTCTAGTTGAATACCCATTGTATGTTAGCTTATCAAGTGATTTTCTGACCCTTTCAGACCTCCTCAACTGTGATGCACTCTAGGCTTGCCTCTCATGAGATGGCACATACTTGCTTTTCCTTGGACCAAGTGTCATAACTGATGGCATGCCCAATTCACTGTCAAGACTGTCACTACCAAGTGACTCATATCCAATTGTAAGCGGGCTCAACTATCTTTTCTTTGCTCTTATCCATTCTCCTCCTCACTGACATATCCGTGTCAGTGGGTTGGAGTAGCATGACTGTGGAGTGGTCCTGTCCAAGGATTAACAATAAATGAGCCATCACGTGTCCGTCTGATCATAGACTTACTAGTTGAAGGATAATTTCTAGCATAAGTAGGGTTGGTTGTGGTCCATTAGAGATTACTGCATTTGGGTTACCATACCATGAGGCTAGCTCATAAAAAAATACATCCCTGCTGATTAGGGTTTCTCGAGTGGATGGATCATAGCATTTTAGGCCTTTCTCTCCTATGCATAGCCAAGAAAGACACTTTTCATAGCTATCAGGTCTAACTTCTTCCTCTTTTTATCATGCACATGTATGTAGGCAATGCAACCAAATAGTTTTAGGTGACTAATGTCAGGCCTATGCCCACATATGTTTCTCATATGGAGTCAAATCATGAACCCTAGCTGTAGGTGTTTGATTCAACACATAAACTACAGTAACCATTGCTTCAGCCCAATAAGCATTTGTCAAATTCTTTTCATTAAAAATTTCCCTGGTAGCTTCCATAAGCACCCAATTTTTTCTCTCTGCTACACCGTTCTGTTGAGAAGTGAAACAACATGTGAGTTGCCTTTTGATGCCATATTTAGCAAGATACTTGTCAAACTCTCTAGATACATATTCTTCACCTCCATCAGATCTCAAACATGATATAAAACAGCCAAGTTCTTTTTTACCATGCTTCTTAAATCTTAAAGACATCGAGCACCTCATCCTTGGGCTAAATTAGAATGTATAGCCATGTGTATCGGCGGAGGATGAAATCATCAATGAAGGATACATTGTACTTGGGACCACCAAGAGATGCATTATGGGCAGGACCCCATACATCTGAATGTATCAACTGCAAAGACAGAGAACTATATCTGACATGTCTCATGAACAATAATCTCGCTTGTTTCCCAAAGTGACAAGCAGAGCATACATGTCAAAGATTAGTGTACTTGAACTTCAACAAGCCAAGTACAACCTCTTTCTGTTGCATATCTTTTAGCTTCTGTACATTAACATGACCGATGCATTTGTGCTAGATTTCGACATCCTGAACTACTACATCATTATGGGAAAATATGGTTGCCTTCAATTTCAGGATAGATGCATCCAAGGTAAACATTTTGCCATCTCTCTTGCCTTTGGCAATCAATTTACAGTCATCACCATATTCTTCAATAAAGCAACCATGCCTGTTGAATGCCACTTGCAGATTTTGTTCTATCCAACCGATAGTAAATTCTTGGTGATAGGTACATGTACTACATCATGTAGGCTCTTCTTTCTGCCATCAGGCATGAGCAACGGAACCACATTTGTATGCTGAATATCATGCTATGTATCATCACCAATACACACAAATCCATGATACCCTGCTACTAACTCATCAAAACATTTGCCATGAGGAGTCATATGATTGGATGCTCCTGAGTCTATGTACCATTTTCTCATCTTTTCCTTGCTTAGGCATATTCTTTGATACATACTGTATAGCAAATAGTCTATCTCCCTGGTCACCCTAATGAGTACCACTAGAAGATGCATAATGTCCATGCTCCCTGCCTTTTGCCTTCATATAAGCTTGCCTTTTATGGCAATCCTTCACGATATGCCCATATCTTTCGTTAGAATGACAACCTTTATCCCTATTAGACTGCTCATGCGATTGCCAGGAGCTACCTTTGCCTCTAGGTGATATCCCTTGCCTCTAAAGACTCCACATCCTCGCTATCCTTGCATATTTGGGTTGTGTCAAGCATGTTGTTGTTGTCCATGTGTGTTTTGAGTGTCTCCTTAACCTCAAAAAGCTCCACAAGCTCTACCACCTCTAGCTCACTTACTAGAGTAAAAGACCAATGTAAAGAAACTAATTTCCACAACAAACTATAAACTGAAAATATGAGAAAATAGACTAAATTTCCAAGAAGCTATAGCCAAGGTGGCTAGGCTGAATGGAGCCCCGAGAGGAACACCAAGGAAAAGGGAATTCTCTTGCAAGAAAATCTATCTTGTAACATCAACAAGCTTGTTTATCATGTTTCATATTGTCACAATGAAGAAAAGAACACCAGGCACAACAAATCTTCATGCAGCATCATGTAAATCTCCCACGGTTTTTAATAGAATCAACCATATTCTTCAACATCCTCATAAAATCCATCAATGGAACAAAGAAAGCAAAGAAGTACACCATCCTTGAATGGAAATACATCACATAGTATTCATCTTCAATATCTTCATAGTCTTCTCTCTCAATCTCTCATATACAATCACTCTGTTTCAATAGAATTGGCTATCTCTGACTTTCTCTCTCTCACTCCATCAATAATACATCATATCCTCACTACAATCTCTCAAAATTACTCTCAATAATCACTCTTAGGTCGTGGATACCCCTCCCAAGAGGTATGTCTGATATGAAAGGTCACTAGAGCCACTACAGTGTCTCTTCACAGCTCACTACTGTCACTTCACTCTAGTCTTCTCTTGAGTCTTCAACAGCTACTTCTTCCACTTCCTCCAGCTCTTTTGCACTTGTATTCACCTCTTTCCAAGGCTAGAAAACTTTCCCAAAAGTCACACATACATTCCACAGAACACTTACAGAACAGTCTACAGAACAGTACCAGAACAGTTACAGTACAGAACAGAACAGAAACAGAACAGAAGCAGAACAGAAGCAGAAGCTCTACAGAAGACCTACAGAAGGTTACAGAAGGTCATCAAAACCTCATAACTCATTCTCAAATCATTCCAAACTCTCACAAAACATTCACCAAGCTTTCACAATATCTCATTCTTCATCAATCAATACTCCATCCCTCCTTACAGAAGACAATCAGAACAAAACAGACCAAAACAGAACAAAACAGAAGGTATACAGAACCATTCAGAACCTATCAGAACATCACAGAACCATCAACAAACATCATGATCTTCCAAAACACAATCAATATCATCCAAAACACTCTCAAACCACTTCCAAATCAATCAATCATCCCATAAAATCAACCATTTAGCTCTCAAAAACAACAAAAATCATCCAAAAAACAAGTCATTTCAACACTCAACATATCCCCACACTTAATAAGGAAGCGTCCTCGCGACCCAGGAAAAAGGGAATACAAGTTCATTGAAAAGCTTCACTTTGATCTTCAATATCTTTTCACAAAGAATCCATCCACCACGACCCCAACTTATAACCTGTTTCTGATATAAAAATACAAAGAAAGGAAAACTCTTTTGAAATTAACACCTCTTATCAAACTAAAAATCACCACAAATTTGTAAAGGATATAAAAGTTTGCTTCTTCTTCATCATCGTCATCTTCTTCAACTCTCCAACCACGAACCCATCTCTACAAATCTCCAAAACAGAGCTCGTACACAAGATCCAATAGGAAACCACCATGTTCGTTTGACATAAATGAACTCACAACACAAACACTAATACACAACACAACCATCCGAATGACTTCTTCAAAAAGAAGAGTTTGGCATTAAAAAGCTTGCACCATACATTGGAAAGGTATCAATGAAGATGATCCCTCTTAAAAGATTGATGTTGTCTGAATCGATCCATAGATAAGGATTCATCTACAAAGTTTTTAGGAGGATTTTGAAAAAATTGGAGACAGCACATCCTTTCCAACAGGACCAAGTATCTGCTAGGCAAACAGAGGGCATGAAAATACAGTATCTCCAACTGCTGGGAATCAATGCTAACATTGACATTCATGCACAACTTTGGAATAGGCTTTGAATCAGTATGAGAGTGCCTATGCATATACGCCAGGTACCAAGCAAAGTGAGCAGTTAATCTCACTGAGGGATCTGCAGACTGTGAATATTGTTGGGCAAAATGAACATAGTTTTGATAAGCTTGACTTGAAACTGTCCATTCCCCTGGAATTACTGGCCAATTAATCTGCGGTCCTGTAAGGCAATCATCCGAACTCCATCCCCTTCTTCTGGAAATCTGAGTATCAAAACCGGCACAGTCACTAACCAACTGAGGTGGTTGAGATATGGAAGTGCTAGGAGAGGGTAATGGAATAAGGGAAAGTGGATGTAGGGAAGGATAGGAAAAATCATAAAAGGAAGAAAAGGTTAAAGAAGGAGTGGCAGAAATTTGTAAGGAATCACTAAGGAAAGGTGTTAACTGATAAATAGGAAATGTAGAGGGTACATTGATGAGGGGTGAAGGACATGGTGGAGAAGGGGAAAATACCCTATCCTCAATAAAGGAACAATAAGTGAAAATAGGAATTTGAGGGAAATTAGAAGGTTGGAAAAGAAGTGGTAAAATTACTGTGGAATTTGTTTGACAAAGGGAAATATATATAGCATAGCGGTAAGCCAATTGTTGGTAATAGAGGAGAGTAGGAACAGAAGGTCCCAAAAGAGATCGTCTCTGATAGGCATCAAAGAAAGTAGCATCAAATGGATTATGTTTGGAAAGATAGGTTAAGAGATCCATCCTCAGTTGGTTAGTACTCTGGGCAAAGGTAGGAGCTGTGTTTTGTCTTTGATTGAGGACCACCAAATCAATCATGGAATGCCACGAATTATCCTGACAATCAGCTACTTTGGAGGAATAACTTTGAAACATATCAGCTATGCGCAACTCCAAATGATTGACATATAGAACAGCCTGTAAGACCACATCCCCCACATACCATGCCATATCTACCTCATCTGGAATTAACAAATCTCCTCGGAGATATATGTATGACATCAGCATGGTGTCTGGCGTGACAGAATCTTCAAAGACCATTCTGACTACCTCTGTCAACAACTCAGCAGACCAAGCCCCACTTCAGCCATCCTCTGGAAAAGGTAAATCCATCGTGGAAAGCTTCATATAGAAGACCAGCTTCTGTAAATGGTAGTGGACAAAGAAAGAATGGTCAGGTAAGACATATTCCTGAAACTGTTCAAAGGTAGACCATAACAAGTCCATTCTGGACTGCAATCTTTCCACTTTGTCTTGGAATAGAGGGCACAAAGTAGCCTGTCTCTGTAGGGCAGCCAAGTCCTGCTGTGAAAGAGAGGGAATTAATGGAACAGGAGGGCTTGGAGGAACAGAGCGGGACTTTGCAAGCTGATCTTGCAACTGCTGGATTTGGGAGGCTTGGTTGGCCACTGTGTCATTAGCCATCTGTAAAGCTGAAAGCTTGTCATCTAAAAGAACTTGGAATTCTGTCGCTTCACTGGACATCCTCTCCTTCTCTACTGAAAGGCTAGTAACCTGTGACTGAGCCTCGAATAACTGGGTCTTCAATGAAGAAATCTCATCGCTTTGGGTGGCAACCAGTTGGGTTTGCTGTTCCATTTGCTTAAATAGATCTGCTAGGGTATCCTTAGCAGATGCTAACTCAGATGTTGCCTGATGCAACTGGTCTTTGGATTGCATGAGCTCCTCATAGAAAGATGCGTACAGTTGTTGGACACAGGCTGTCACTGATAACTCAATGGAACTTTGAATATCCTTGCAGAGGAAAGGAATGGCATCTCCTGAGACGAGACTGTTCAGGGAAGGAACTGAGATCTCCAAGGATCCTTCTCTATGTGCGCGGAATAGATTATTGCAAGTGAGATACCCAGGAAGTTCACTGCTAGAAGTAGCAGGGATAGGCACTGAGGGAAGTACAACAGGGGCTTTGTCCGCTACCCTCTTCAAGCGTTTGCGCTGTATGACCAAGGGAGGCGGAGAATCATTATCCTCAATGTCAATAGGTGCTGACTCTTCTGAAGGTGGAGGAGGAGGTACTGGATCTGATGGAGGAGGTGGAGGCACAGTCTTCTGTAAACCTGAATAGGTCAAGAAGGCAGGCAAATAGGATCCGTAGGTAACATTGGTAACATTACCCCTCGTGACTTTAACAAAATGCTAATCCATCTTAGTAAGGAGGTATGTGCTCCAATCAATGGCAACTCCTTTCAGCACCATCCTGGAAGCCGTGAAAAGCTCTTTGGACAAATAGTGGGACGGTGTTTTGGCAGGCATGAACCTGTCTTGAAGGAACTGGCACATGGTCTTCCAGACGGGATCAGTAATCATAGAAAACGAAACTCCTGAAGAGTTTATCACTTTCTTAACATCAAGGACTTCCCTTGTCTGCTTCTGCAACAGCTTGAGAATCTCTTCATTAGAGAAGAGCTGACGAGTGGTCACAAAAGGTTCTCCTTGGAAGGGTAAGGACAGAGCCTTCCCTAAGCCTTGAGACGTCAATGTCATAGACATGCCTTGGACTACTCCTGTCTTCTTGCTGTAAGAGACCAGGAACTCATCACATACGGACGGATCCTCTGGAAGTAATGGAAAAGGAGTGGCCACAAAAGCAGCAAGTCCTGCCTTCGTGAGGGGCTCAAAAGTAAGTAGGGACGAGTAATCCCTACTAACTAGTGGGACGTACTGGATAGGGGGAGGAGCATGAGAAGGCGCCATTTAGATGGTTACACACACACCACAAACACAGACAATCAAGGAGAATGCCTGCAAAGCAACAGACAAAAAACCAAGGATAAGAGAATTACCAATCAAAACGTAACACGACCTACTAACCCCAAGCAAACCACATCCTAGAAAAAATTTGACATGACCTCGAGACAAATGCGACCGAAAGCTTCATGCGATGCATCAGACAAACACCCTGAACCCCGTATCAGGCAATAAAAGAAAAAAAAAACTGCATACCGTACCCGTAACCGTAACTAAAACATGAAACCAAAACCATATCATATCCAACACATATCAATACGACATCTGTGATAGAACCAAGACTAGACCATGGAAAACATCACTAAGAATTGCGTATACCCATCCCACGAAACGGTTCATTAAAAAGGGGATTAAGTGCAGTGAGGGGGGAATTAATTTAATGAAGGGTTGATTTTAATCAATTATTAAAAATGGATGAATTTTTATTAGGTGATAAACCTTAACAAGAAAACGGCGGTTCCTTATTATAAATTTATTTACCAATTATTAGGTTAAACCAGTGCTTTTATTCGATTCCCGGACTTCGATTCCCGACTGGGTCTCTAAATGCAATTCATTGATTATAAATTAAGGTGATGTGGAGCGCTTTTTTGCCAGCGCGTGCTCATGTGACGGCTGGTTTATTTTAATTTAAAATTTTAGAGTGCCTCTGTAGTGCACGTAGCGCGTGCTAAGTGAACGGCTGGTTTATTTTAATTTAAAAAGTATGTGTGTTTAGCGCGAATGCGCGTGGAAACTGTGGGTGAATTAAAGGGTTTATTTTAACAATTAATTGTGATTAAGGGGGAAAATAAATAACATAACATAAAATAAATACCTGGAAGGGTGTGTATGAAATGCAGGAATGCGCACGGAAGAGTCCCAGTAAAGGAAAAGCAAAAAGCACTGATGAAACAACAAACAACACCTTAGCAGATGTGTTAATTTGATTTATGTTGGTTTTTTATTTTTATTTATTTTATTTTATTTTTAGTTATGATTTTTTTAATGTTTGAATAAATGGAAAATGAGCAAGGGAGGTGAGGGAAATTTTGAGAATGTTTTTATAATTTTTTAGATTTTTTTACAATTTTTAAAATGATTTTTCTATATTTTTTGGCAATTTATGGGTAATTTAGGAAAGATGGATTTTTCTGAAATTTTAGGAAAGGCAATTCCTAGCAGACAAAGGTCCAAAAATTGACAACTGGCAGAAGGAATTTTTTGAAATTTTTTGAAAATTTTTTATGGAAAAATTAATGTTGTGATTAATTAAGTCACATTAAGCACATTAGTCACATTAGTCATATTAGTCCTAAGTCAGGTTAGTCAAGTTAATCAGGTAAGTCTACCTAGATTAGTCTGGTAAGTCAAAACAACTAAGTTAGGTTAGTTAACCTAAGTTAGTTAAGGAAGGGTAAGTAGGTTAGGTCTGGTAAGTTAAATTAGGTTAGTTAGTTAAGTCTAACTAAGTTAGTGTTAATGATTAAGTTAATCCTAAGTTAACTAAGGTTAGGAGTTAACCTTAGGAGGAGGTGGGGGTGAAGGAGGTGGTGGAGGAAAAGGGAGGTGGAGGTGGGGGGAGACGAGCCGGCGGCGGGCGGCGAACGCGGCACTGCGGGGGCGGTTCGAAGGCGGCGACGGCGGTGGTTCGAAGGCGGCGACGGCGGCTTCGTGGTGGCGCGGGCGGCGAGGCGACCAGGCAGAGGCTGGCGAGGGCGGGAGAGGTGGCGCGGGCGGAGGGCAAGGAGGGGAAGGAGAAGGGGAGGAAGAGAAGGAGAGGGTTGGAGGAGAGGGAGAAGGAATGGAGGAGGAGGTCGTGGAGGGGGGAGGAGAAGGAAGAGAGGGAGAGGAGGAAGAAGAGATGGAGGAGAGGGAGAAGGCGCAGAGAGAGAGAGAGAGAGAGGGAGAGGAGGAGGAATGGGAGGAGAGGGCGAAGAGTGGGAGGAGAAGGAGGAGAGGGAAGTGAGGAGATGGAGTCGGCAGGAGAGAAGGGAGAGGGAAGGTGGAGATGGAGGGAGAAGAGGGAGGAGAGAAGGTGGAAGAAGATACGCAGAGAGAAAAAGAGAGAGAGAGAGAGAGAGAAAGAAAGAAGAAGAGAGAGAAAGAGAGAGAAGAAAGAGAGAAGGGAGGGTTGGCGGGAGGGGGTGTCGTTGTTGTTGTTTTTTTTTTTTCTTCTTTTTTTCTTTTTTTTCAAAAAGAGGTGGGCGGGCAGGTTGGGGTGGGCAGGGGCAAGGGAGGATGGGCGGGGTCAAGAGGGGGCGGATCCCCGTCCCGCGCACGTGCGCGGGGCGGGGTAAAAAAATTTGCCGTGACAGGATTGAAATGGCGCGAGGAAGATGATACAGGGTACGCGGACACGACCGGGGCGCGTGGAGACGCATTAAATCGAAAACGGGCGCGTTCACGCGCAAAACGGGCGCGCGAATACACGTAAAAATAAAGAAAAATTAATAACTCCCAATCCGGATGTCAAAACGAAATACCATAAAAACGAAAAATGGGCAGGACGACAGGGGGGAAACAAGGAAAATACGGGACGGGGGTTCCGGGAGGGGTAAAGGGCGTTCACGTGCAAAAAACACAAAAAATGAACCAAAAACGCAATTGAAAAATTAATATCGAAAGATCCGTGCATCGGAATAAGGTGCAGCAAAAAGGAAAACTAGGAAGAAAGATGTGCCCGACAATCCTATCATGTCAAAACATAATTCCGACTGAGATAAGACATGTTCACATGGGAAAAACCCAAAAAATAAACCCGAAAATGGGATCGGAAATTAATATCGGACGAACCGTTCACCGGAATGACGTGCAGTAAGAAGAAAAAATGTCCGCAGGAAGGAGTGGCACAGGGTTATCACGTCAAACCACAGTTCCGGCGGAAATAAGAGGGGTTCAAATGTGAAAAACTCCAAAAATACTCCCAAAAACTCATTTAAAAATTAATAAGTAAAAATCCGAACGTCGAAAAAGGGTGGAGAAAAAAGGAAAAAGGTAGGGGAAGGAACAAGAGACACGGCTGTCAAATCAAATTGGAATTCCGATACAAATAGGGCAGGTTCACATGGAAAAATGTCAAAAATACGCACGAAAAAGTCTTAAAAACCCGGAAAATTAATAACGGACAAACCGTGTATCGAAATGATGCGGAATAAAAAGGAAAAATATCAGGGGAAAAGCTGTGGGCAGGGCTATGACGTCAGATCAGGGTTTCGAAGCAAGAAAAGCACGTTCACATGGAAAACCGTCTAAATTGCGTAAAATGCTTCAAAAATTAATAACTCAAAAACCGTGCACCGGAACAGGGGTAGGTAAAAAGGAAAAATGGACCGTTCAATGGGAGGAACAGGGCTATAAGGTTGGATTTGGATTTAAGTGAACGTAGGGTGCATTCACATAGCAGGACCTCAAAATCAAGGAATGAAGGAAAACTGCAAGGAAACAGCCCCAAGGGTGGGTGGAACATAACCGGGCAGGTGGGAAGGGACCCCAGGAGGGTAAAAGCAAGTCATGGTATACATGCATGAGCAGGGTAAGGCATATGCAGATGAGTATGCGATGTAGACGCGCAGGGACGCGTCCCCACACTTAAGACCTTAACGGATAGGGTTAACCGAGCAACAAGGACCTAGGACCACGCCACAGACCATCCACTAACTTCCCCACACTTAAAACATGAACATCACTAAGAAACAGAAGTTGTAGGGTTAGAAAAACTTGGCCCGTTTCGTCAAGAATCAAGGTTGAGTGTCGACGGCACGTCCAGTGTTGTTGTCGGCACTGGAGGGACCAAGGCATCTTTTCGGCGCACGTCCTTCATGGAAGGGACAACGCGGCAGCACCCAGGGAGGTAGCTGATGGAAGGAATCGCAGGAAATTCGTCGATGGTGAGGGATATTGCACTCAACTCACAGTCACTCAATTGGAATCAATTGGAATGAAAGAACAGTCACTCGCCCCATGACTAATATCACTTGAGGAAGAAGGATTGAAACCCGTATCTCATACCCGGTTGAGGCATCAACAAGGGGAATTGGTGTAGAAAGAGTATGCCAGGGTGCACGGTTGATGGTGCATTAGTGCGTCCAACCCGTCTGGCATAGGTGCAAGGAGGAAGGCAAGGGAGCCTTACAGTGCAGTGTACAGAACAGGGTGATGTGTCTTGCAATGATGGCAAAAACCCATCCCGTGGGTGCATAGGGAAACAGGAACATACCTGACTCCAAATGTCGTAACGTCCCGCAATCTCACCTCTCGGTAATTGATTGAAGAAACTCCTGTCACACTCAACCCACCCTCTGTCTCACTCTCTGTTGATAGATACAGGAGGGCAGCCTTTTCCTGAAACCCATTGATGTAATCCTCACAGTCACTTGTGCAAAGATTGTATGCCTTGTGCGCATTTGATGGTGCAACTGTGCATTCCGCCCTTTGCCGGCATACGGTGCGAGAATGAAGGCCAGGGAGCCTTATAGTGTAGTGCACAGAAAAAAATTGTGCTTTGTGCTTTGAGAGGCCCATTCCGTGCGTGCAACACTTCATTCACATTTCTCACCTCTCATTTGATTTGAAGGGAAAAGACTGGTCTCTCGCCCCACCCTCTGTCTCACTCTCTGTTGATAGATACAGAGGGCAACCGTACTCACTTCCCCATCCGGTTAGGATGAAAGCTCACATCACTCAAGGGGTTGTCGATGAAGATCGCGTCATCAGTTGTTGAGGAGGCGTACCCAGGGAGGTAGCCATCAAATTCGAACATTGTGTTGGATAGGAATATGTCGTCTGTAAGAGGACAGGTAGTCACTTTGCAAAGAGACCCAGGACACAGCGTACCAAGGGAGGCAGCTTCGGAATTGGATCCGAGGGATATCAATTAATGAATCCACTTTCTGGACTGCTGGGTGTTACCACCTTTTCCACAGCCAGCTTCCCGCCCAAGGGTGTTTACCACCTTTTCTTGGAACGAGGCCTGCTATGACAGGGAATTGCTTCCTTTTCTCTCATAACAGATTTGTTTATTTGTTTTTTTTTCTTTTTCTTCTTTTTCTTTTCTTTTTTTTTCCCCTATTCCCGAGGGTGTTTCCACCTTTTCTCGAAGAATAGGTCGGCATGACAGGGACCTAAGTCCTTTTCTCCCATGACCGATATGTTTTGTTTTTTTCAATATTGAGCAGGGGAATGGTAGAAAGATCATTTGTCAGAACCCACCTCGCCACTGTCGCTGGTGGAAAATAGAGGATAAGAAATCAAGGCTGGAAGGGGGTTTTGAGGGGACAGAGGGTTGCGTCCACTTCATCAGGAGTGATTGAAGAACGGCTATCAGAAGTAGCATCATAACAAGTACAGTACCGCGCCAATGAGGGAAAAGATCAAGTGACCGTAATTGTCAAGATCCCCAAGGAGGGAAGTACTTCTTCAGGCGATATCCATTGATCAGAAAGGGATCATCAGAGGCATCAAGGGTCTGTACTTGGATAGAGCCATTAGGGTTGACTGCAAGTACCTTATAGGGGCCCATCCACCGTTGTTGGAGCTTGCCAGGAAACTTGCCAAAGCGTGAATCATAGGCTAGGACCAAATCACCTTCTTTGAACTCCTTGTGCTTGATGAAACTGTCATGGTAAGCCTTGCGTCGGGCTTGCGTGGCTTCCATGCACTGTAGAGCCATCCGACGAATTTCGTCCAAACATTCCAAGTGCAGGAGACGGCGTTGCAGTGAATCGTCATCCCCCAAACACTCTTTGATCGCCACTCTCAAAGAGGGTAGTTCCAGTTCAACAGGAAAAACTGCTTCTGTACCATACACCAACTGGAAGGGTGTTTGTCCTGTTGCTGCTTTATGGGAAGTTCTGTACGCCCAGAGGGCCTCTGTAAGTCGATCGTCCCAATCACGACGATGTGCGGCAATCGTTCTTGTCAGAATCAAGCAAAGGATGCGATTGGTAACTTCGACTTGGCCGTTGGCTCTGGGGTAATAGGGAGTGGACTTGCGATGGCGGATCTTATACAACTCTGTCAACTCGGCCATGACTTTGTTAAGGAAATGAGTGCCTCTGTCACTTACCAGCTCTAAGGGACTACCAAAACGGGTGATGATATTCTCGTACATGAACAGGGCCACGCTGTTACCATCGTCCCGCTTGAGGGCTTTAGCTTCACACCACTTTGTGACATAATCCGTACATACGAGGATGTATCGGTTCTGTTTCCTTCTGGTAGGAGGGTCGATTGGACCTACGAAGTCAATGCCCCACTTCTCAAACGGCTTTAAGGGAAGGATAGGTTGCAGTGGCATGGCACTTGTCTTCGTGGGCTTCCCCATTCTTTGACAAGCATCACATATTTTACAGTAATCATAGGAATCTTTGTGAATGGTAGGCCACCAATATCCTGCTAGTAGAGCCTTCCTGGCTGTAGCTTCTCCTGCAAAGTGACCTCCACATGGCTCGTCGTGGCAAGCCTTCAAAACAATCCCAATCTCATCTCCTGCAACACATCTTCGGAGCACTTCATCTTTGCCTTTCTTGTACAGTGCACTGCCTAGCAGGGTGTATGGGGCTGATTCTAACATGAGCTTCTTCCTTTCCCGACTAGAAATACCAGGAGGGTACTTTTGGGTTGCCAGCAAATTGGCAATGTCTGCATACCAGGGAATTACAGTTTCCACCAAGAATAGGGAAGCATCAGGGAGGTCTGGATCATCCTGCTCCTCGTCTGCAGTTTGTGGGATACGCGACAGATGATCAGCCAGAACATGGGAACGACCAGGCTTAGTAATCACCTCAAAGTCGAACTCCTGGAATAGAAGGAGCCATCTCATCATTCGTCCTTTCACATCTGCTTTGTTCATTAAGAAGGATAGGGCCTCATGATCCACATAAAATTTAAAGTGGGTAGATAGGAGGTAATGGCGGAACTTCTCCAAGGCAAACACCATTGCCAAGCACTCCAGCTCTGTCACTGTATAGTTCCGTTCCCTATCAGTGACTTTTCGGCTTGCATAATAGATCGGTTGATCCAACTTCGAGGAGCCCTTTTGGCAGAGGACAGCACCTAAGCCTTCAATGGAGGCATCAGTGTGTACGTGGAACTCTTTCGTCCAATCAGGAGGTTGCAGGATGGATGCCTCTATCAAACACTGCTTCAGAGTGTGGAAGGCTTTGTCACATTCTTCCGTCCAAGTAAACTCTGCATCTTTCCTCAAAAGCTTGTGCAAGGAAGTTGCCTTTGTCGCAAAATGGGCTATGAACCTTCTGTAGTAACCCACATGGCCTAGGAATCCCCTCAACTGTTTGAGATTGGTGGGTGCTTGCAGAGCTGAGATCTTTTCGATCTTTGCAGGGTCTGTTGATATCCCTTGTGCTGAGACAATGTGGCCCAACAAGACTCCAGAAGAGACTCCAAAGATGCATTTGTCGGGGTTGAGGGAAATCCCATACTCCCGGCATCGGTCAAAGCATTGTTCCAAATGTCCCCAGTGTTCACTGATCAAACTATAGACACAAAAGTCATCCAAATATACCTCAATAAAGTCGTGCAGATGATTTTGAAATGCAGCCATCATGACTCGTTGGAAAGTAGCAGGGGCATTGCAGAGCCCAAATGGCATCACTCGGTAAGCGTAGGTCCCCCATTCTGTGGTGAAGGTTGTTTTGGATTGGTCTTCTTCTGCGATCTGGACTTGGTTGTATCCGCTGAATCCATCCAAAAGGGAATAAAGCTCATGTCCTGCCACTGTGTCCAACAGTTGGTCTGTGAAAGGGATAGGAAAATGATCCTTCTTTGTCTTGGAATTAAGCTTTCGGAAATCCACACATATGCGCAATTTGCCATTCTTCTTAGGTACAACCACGATGGGTGAAACCCATTCACTGTTTGCCACTGGATAGATGAACTCGGCCTCCAGAAGCTTCAGCAGCTCCGCTTTCACCAATGTGGAATAATTCGGGTTCATTCGCCTCTGTCGTTGCCGTACTGGCTTGGCATCAGGCTCCAAGTCAATATGATGTTGACATATTGTGGGATCAATCCCCTTTAGGTCTTTATAAGACCACGCAAACACGTCCAAATTTTCTTTCAACAAGTTGTACAAGGTTAACAACTCCTCTTCTGGGAGACTGCTACCCACCTTCAAGTGGCGTTCAGTGCCTTCTACATCCACAAAGGTTAACTGCCTTTCACCTTCTACTTCACGGATGAAGGTCCCGCGGACTGCTTCTGGATACAGATCCGACTCCTTCAAGGGAGTGGTATCCTCTTCGGATGTCCCACTAGAACCGATTTCTTCTTTTGGTGGGGACTTAGGTTGCTCCTTAAGACGTTGGAATGGGATAAGCGCCGTTTCGGGTTTGGTTTCAAGATTAATTACCTCGTGGCTTGAAGACTCATCTTCTGAAGATGACACATCCAGGAACGTCACATGACAGGGACCCTCTGATGCTTGTTGGGTTGGTGGGACTGGTGCTTGTTGGCACGGTGCATCATCATCATCTTTCTTTGGCAAGGATGGGTTAGGACGGCATGAGCCACACTTAAAAGACGGCTTGCTCTTCTTAATCCATTTCTTATAAAGGTTTTGCATATGAGAAGATCCATTTACCAGACCAAATGGTACCATCGCCATTCTGTCCCATAGCATGAGCTCATCGGCTTCTGATGCTTCTGGAACTTCTTCCTCAAATGTATCCTCTTCAGGTGGGATAGACTCTTCTGGCTCACTTTCATCATCTTCTTCATCCATATCATATTCATCCTCTTCTGTCTCTGTCTCTGTTTCTGCGTCTGCTTCTGTCTCTGCTTCTGCTTCTGTCTCTGTAGGAGCTCTGTAACAGAAGAACAGATTCTCTGGTTCCTCTCCTGCCTCTGTCTCTGGCTCTGCTGTGGCCATATAACAGGGAGAGCAGTACATCCATGCTTCTATCTCACTGTCAGAAGTGATTTCAGAAGTCATTCCTGGTTCAGGCAGGAAGTATTCACCCATTGATAATGGCTTTGCATCCTTTGGAAGTCGGCTTACTGTATCCACTGTTAAGGAATGTGCCACTGTTTTCTTAGGAAGGATCTGTTTGACAGCATCTTCGTCTGCTGATGTTCCATCTGTAGCCTCGTTAGGGGAATCAGAAGATAATTCCAAGGAGGTGGATCCATGTCCTTTTTGAGAACCATACAATTTCAGCACCACTTTGTTGGGTCCTTTGCCCAAGGTCAAGGTTCCTTTGAACCAATCCGTCCTTGCTCGGGCTTCAAAAAGCCATGGTCTGCCCAGTAACAGAGGATAGGATGTACCATAAGAGTTTGGCTTCACCACCAAATAGGTCAGCCAATAATCTTTTCTAGCCACTGTAGTCTTCACATATGGGAGAATGCCCAAAGGCTTGATTCTACTCTGATCCGCCAGTCTGATGAGCCATTGGGTTGGTTGCACACCTTGTAGGCCTAGATCCTTCATTGTCACATCCGTCATAATGTTCACTGATGAACCACCATCAATTAGTGCATTTGCGATGAAGCAACCTTCTATCCATACGCCAGTCTCTGGAGTACCTGGATCTAGGAAAGCATTAGCCACATCCACTTCTTTTACAGGCTCTGTAGCCTTGTTGGACTTTGTCACTGTTAAGGGAGCAATCCTTAAACCACGTCTTTTCGTCAGTATACTTTTGAACCTTTTTCGGCAACTGGGAGACAACAACAATAATTGTCGGAATGTGAGGTTTGGTTTGAAGGTATCTAGATCTCTAACTAGATCGTATTCCTTAATAGGATCCACTGGCTTCTCTAACCGGTTAGGGAATGGGGCAACACCCATTTTCATTTTCCCTCTTTCTTCCATCAGAGGAATTACAGAAACTTCTTCTGCCATTTGTGGCACTTCCTCCTCTTCTATATCCTGGACCTCTGGTCCTGTCTCTGTAACTGTCTCTGTAACTCTTTGTGGCACTGTAGGGCTCTGTACGGCACTGTTAGGCTCTGTTCTGTTCTGTTCTTCTGGTGGAAGATTGAACTTCACTGTTTGGCAGGAGGGTTATTTTCTTTCTGGATAGGTGGGTCCTTCTGCTTTGCACGCGTGATGGCAGCAACTTCCAATTCTACCAAATTGGAGGTAGGCTCTTGGACCTTGGACGGACTATCAGTAGCACTGTTTTTCACTGGGGCTGGGCTTGGACAGTCTTTTGCAGTGTGGCCTTCTCCTTTGCATTGACTGCATAAGGGCTTGTAATCCACTGACCTTCGAGGATTTGGACAATTTGGTGAGATGTGTCCCTTTTCCCCGCATCTGTAACACTCCACTTCTGATCTCTGACCACCGCCAGACTGTCTTCCTCTGTAACTTTGAGAGGGAAATCTTCTGGGTCCGAAATTAGGACCAAACTCTCTAGGCTTGGGTTCAATATCTTGTGTTGTCATTTTGGATTCCAGCAAGTTGAATCTTGCGTCTTCTTCCCTTCTTCTCCTATCATGCATCTCCTTCAGAGAGCAAATGTCCTCTGTATGATTCTTCCGCAAACAGTAGGAACAGAAGGCTCCAGGGATGGTTGGTTTCCGTGTACATTCAGTGGCTAAATGGCCTGCTTGATGACACTTACCACACCAAGTATTTGACCGCATCACATCTCTTCCTACTCCTGCAACGTTGGATATGCTCGCTGTGTTCACTTTCAGCGTCTGTAGTTGCTCTGTAATCACATCCATCAACTCCTTTTTTATGTTTGCAACTGAGTTGGATAAATAATCCTTCAAGCTTTCTCCTCCGGACGTACTGGTAGGAGGGTTTTGAGGAGTCTCTGTAATCACTGCATAAACTGGTTGGGCTGGGATAGAGGGGTCTCTGTTCTGGTTCTGATTTAGAGCTCCTGTTTGAACTGTTGGTTGTTGACTCCAGTTGGTAGGGTTCCACTGTTGCTGCTGATTTGGCATTGAGGAAATTGGTTGGGACCATTGTTGTTGTGGTTGAGCCATCATTTGAGGCATGGATTGTGGCCACTGTGGATTTGGTGCACTGTACGGTGATACCGAGGGCATCTGTTGGTAGGGGTAGGGAACAGTCCCTGGAACTGCATTTGGTGGATACATCATTCCTGGCATCAGAGGAGGTAGGACTCCTCTTCCTGAATTCATCGCCAATCTAGCTTCCACTTCATCGTACAGTCTTGCACCTTCTGTTGCAGCTTGTAGTGTGGCTGGTCTTTGTAGCTCCACAAACTTACGGACTTCTGGTTGTAATCCTCTGAGAAATACCCCCTTTTGAATGCCATCATCCAGATTATGGTTAGTCCATCTCTTCAGGATGGATTCAATTCGTGAGACATAGGCTTCCACTCTTTCTCCAGAGGACTGACTTAGGTTCATAAATTCCTCTCTCATCCGCTCTTCAAAACCTTCACGCCTGAATTTAGTGAGGAAGGCCAACTTCAGGTCGTCCCATGTGCCAAAAGTTCCTGCTGCTTGTCTCTCATACCACTGAAACGCCGCGCCCTTGAAAGTGGCGGGGAATATTGCTAACCAATGCTCAGGGGTCCTAGCATTGTTAGCCACACATGCTACCATAAACTCTGCTACATGAAGATCGGGGTCTTCATTGTACTCTCCCTTAAAAACTGGCAATGGGACTACATTCGCTGGTCTGTCATCAATATTTCCAGGACGGATCTGGCTTGGAAGTGGACCTCCAGCAGGAGGAGGAAGGGCTTGATGTGCCATTGGGACTTCTGTAAAGAGTTCCGCAAGGGCGTCAAAGGCGGCTTCTGCTGCGAGCTCGCTCTCGGCTCTGATTCTTGCTTTCTCTCTTCTCACGTACCTCTGGACTCATTCCAACGCTTGCCTTTTTATTGCGTCATTCATCAGGGGGTTGACTCCACTATGTTGTTAGTGCTCCACAGAGGGTTAACAGAAGGCTTCAGTCTCTGGAGGACTCTCTTGCCAACATTTCTTCTACTTCTTTCTTTTCAACGTCCCTGAATTCTGCTTTCATGCCACTGCACAGAGGAAGGTATTCGGTTCTGAAGGTGTCAAAATGCATACGTCTGAGCATGGTGGTGGTGCCATCATCATAGTAATGCCAGCTTCTGATGGTTTCAATAGTGTATGTTGTGAAAAACACTCTGTCTACCAACTTCCAGTGGGTTGCTAATTGAACAAACAGAAGATTATCAGTACACCAAGCATCCCATGTATCTTGCTGTTGAGCGTCCACGAACAAATTCCAACTCTTTTCCTTCTTGTCTTTGTGAACCTCTACAGACCAAGACTCCTGAAGCTTCTTCACAATCTCCCACTTGATGTTGTCTGGAAACTTCTCAATGAATGCCAAATCTTCCATGGATGTTCATTCTCTCTGATTCTGTTCTTCAGTTTGTTTCCAAACAGTTTTTCACCAAGATGCAAGTTTCTGCTGCTTCAATAGGAAGAGGAAACTGTCCACCACATAGAGCATGCATCATGATGGTGATGTGTTTCCGCCATTGTGGGATGAACTTCTTATGGAAAGTGGCTTTGATTATGAGGAATTCCAACTCTTCAGTGGAAGAAGGAACTTTACAAACATCCATTGAATTCTTCTCTTCTTGGCAATGCCAATTCCTTCATTTTCAGCCTCTTTTGGTGCTTGTTGATGGCAAGTTTCCCTGGCTGCGCACCAAAAACATGGAGCCCCGAGAGGAACACCAAGGAAAAGGAAATTCTCTTGCAAAAAAATCTATCTTGTAACATCAACAAGCTTGTTTATCATGTTTCATATTGTCACAATGAAGAAAAGAACACCAGGCACAACAAATCTTCATGCAGCATCATGTAAATCTCCCACGGTTTTTAATAGAATCAACCATATTCTTCAACATCCTCATAAAATCCATCAATGGAACAAAGAAAGCAAAGAAGTACACCATCCTTGAATGGAAATACATCACATAGTATTCATCTTCAATATCTTCATAGTCTTCTCTCTCAATCTCTCATATACAATCACTCTGTTTCAATAGAATTGGCTATCTCTGACTTTCTCTCTCTCACTCCATCAATAATACATCATATCCTCACTACAATCTCTCAAAATTACTCTCAATAATCACTCTTAGGTCGTGGATACCCCTCCCAAGAGGTATGTCTGATATGAAAGGTCACCAGAGCCACTACAGTGTCTCTTCACAGCTCACTACTGTCACTTCACTCTAGTCTTCTCTTGAGTCTTCAACAGCTACTTCTTCCACTTTCTCCAGCTCTTTTGCACTTGTATTCACCTCTTTCCAAGGCTAGAAAACTTTCCCAAAAGTCACACATACATTCCACAGAACACTTACAGAACAGTCTACAGAACAGTACCAGAACAGTTACAGTACAGAACAGAACAGAAACAGAACAGAAGCAGAACAGAAGCAGAAGCTCTACAGAAGACCTACAGAAGGTTACAGAAGGTCATCAAAACCTCATAACTCATTCTCAAATCATTCCAAACTCTCACAAAACATTCACCAAGCTTTCACAATATCTCATTCTTCATCAATCAATACTCCATCCCTCCTTACAGAAGACAATCAGAACAAAACAGACCAAAACAGAACAAAACAGAAGGTATACAGAACCATTCAGAACCTATCAGAACATCACAGAACCATCAACAAACATCATGATCTTCCAAAACACAATCAATATCATCCAAAACACTCTCAAACCACTTCCAAATCAATCAATCATCCCATAAAATCAACCATTCAGCTCTCAAAAACAACAAAAATCATCCAAAAAACAAGTCATTTCAACACTCAACACTGAAATCATCTTACCATTAATGGCTGAGAATCAATTGATGAGAGGCTACAGCATGGTATGCACCCCAATGCTATGGTGGCCAAGAGTATGCACCCTCTTAAATGGTCAGACGTTGAGACCTCAAACATGAAATGCTAGAAATGACAAAAAGATCCTTGGCAAGTTACAACTTAGCCTTTTATACTTAATCCTAGTAGGCTAAATATTGGCTAAGGCACTAAGGTATTTTTACTCTATTACACTTTATCCCTCTTCATGTTGGGCTAGTGATATATTTTGCTTGAGAAGATAGCAACCATCAAGGGTCTCACCTAAACATTAAGCATAGGCTTCACTCTTATAGGCACATTGTTGAGTACATTATAGGTCACACTTAAAAGAAAATAATGTATTTTATACATTTTCCTCATTTTCATATGTGTAGTGATGCTCTAGTTTCAAGATCAAGGTTCTATAATGAGCAAACACTGTCTTCCCTTCGGAGCTTTTTACTATGGAAAAGTGGTCTAGAAGACTACATGTGATGGACCATTCCTCACACCAATAAAATAAATATTATCAATGTAGCAAAATCCATTAATAATGAAGCCAAGAAATGGTTTCACCTCGAGTAGTCTATAGACTACATCATCTCCACACCATGATTTATATATGTAGCCATGCTCTAGTTTTAAGGTCAACGTTCTATAATGAGAAAATGATGGCTTCCTTGCAAATGTTATGACAATGGGAAAGTGGTGTGAGAGACTAGATGTGATGAACCATCCCTCACATAAAAAATATAAAGATTATCAAAGGTAGCAAAATCCATCAATAGTGAAGTTAAGAAATGGTTTCACATATGGTAATTTTTAGAGACTACATCATCTCCACACACAATGATTGATGGGCAAGTTTTCTTACATTAGCTACACCACAATTATACATGGCTACACCACAATTACAATGCACAATGAATCCCTTCCAAGAAGTCATTGACCGTGCTTGAACAAATATTTGCAACACAAGTATGAAAATATGAAAAGTTATAGACAGAAAAAATCTATAAGGTGACCAAAAATATATCATATACTCATATAGTATCTCCCTCCACAATCATTGTTATATCCTTGACAATCACCTTTGCCATGTCTTCAAATTCACGTCTCCCTCAACCTTGGCTATTACCTCACTTGTCAATCAACCTCTTTGTCCATGAATCTTGACCCAATGCATATACAATAACCTCTTTTGTCCTCTTGTTGCTACTAGAGCCCTTCTCCATCTCCATCTCCATTGGCATATGTGGGGTTGTTATGCCACCATCCCTCCCTCTCCTTTTTCCTCTCCCTCTCCCTCTCCCTCTCCCTCTTCTTTGTTTTCTTTGTTATCTTGCCTCTATTGAGCCGCCGTAAAATCTACATAATAGAATAAAGCATGTTGTTTGCCAAGTAAGGAGAAGAGTAACATCACAATGAAGCATGCATTTCGATTTCTCACCATCCCAAAGGGTCTACTCTAAGGGGGTAACATGGCCAAGGTGGTAGTCCAAACATCAAGGATACTTCATGTACTCCCACGTGCTCATCTCCCACTCCTTCCACAATTTCAAGCACATACCCCTCTAACACCTCTCTATTTGCCTATTGGGTGGATCAATGAGAAGTTAAGAGTCATGAATCATGTTTGTATCTATTTTCCAATTGGGAAAGATGTAACTAACTAATGTAATTTGATGTATTCTAAAGGATATGTATTCCAATGCAAATGTTCACAAAAAATTGTTCTCAACTTTTGTCTTTGTTCTGAATGATTTCCATTCTATTATGCCCTGAAGTAATGTACCTTCAATATGAATCCTTCTATGCCGAGTTTGGGTATTAAGGCTCTTTGCATTCTTTAGGTATATGTAATCCTGATTACACTTGGCAACCATGATGATTCCTCTCTTCGTCTTGTGAGGCTATGTGCACATGTGTTCTCAAGGTCTAGCATCACCTCCCATTACTATTGTGGTTGGGTGGCATTCACACTGTGAGTTAAGGCAAGCTTTCACTTTAGAGGTTCCTGGCTTATTTACTTCCCATAGTGAGTAGGAGACTCATGAGGATGGAATATTGGCATCATTGAGCCCTGTACAATCATAGTCACTCCCTTCAACTTGAGGTCTCCATCAAATTTTCCCATCACTCCTCAAAAACCACTAAAGTTAGTTAGTCAATACTTCTCCTTGGCCACCCTAGTGGTCATTCCTTCTATTCATCCTTTCCATTGTCCAATGGCACCTAAGGTTCCATTTTGCAAATTCAAAGGTTCAGAGTCCCATGATCCAAATCCCTTCATCCCAAAGTTTAAAGTGACTTGTGATATCAATTTTCCAAATCAAAATGATCCGGTTCATCAAGAGGTAGTGTTTGAATCCATGTATGTGAAAGAAGGTGGTGGCCTAGTTGGTGGAGAAGCAAGGATGGCCTTCTTACGTTGTGACAATGAAGGTGACATTTGCAAAGCAATTCTAGCAAGATCCAACTCACACTCAAAACTAGATTGATTGTGTAGAATTTGAAGCAAGGGGATTCAAATGTTTATAATTGCAATGCCTAATTTTGGGGTTTCTAGGCCCAAGAATTTCTACTTCAGCTAAAAAACTAATGGGAGAAATGCTCCATTCCATGTATGCCCAAGGACCCCAATGGGAGATCCATAGAGCTTTGGCTATGGAAGATTGGGCATCACATGATTTGAATCATTGTTAGGAAGCTCTGCGGGTGGAATTGGTGTTGTCAAAACATAAGAAAGGAAAGGGGAATAAGTCAAGAAAGTCGATTAAAAAATATCACATTCCAAATGGTAGAAACTTAGATTTGGATTCGGTCTCTGAGAGGGACACTAGAAATGATGAGGGAGACTCTAAGGAGGAGGATGGGAAGAAGTCCAAAGGTCCAAAAAGAAGGATAAGGGCTACAAATCCTTGGGGGGCATTGACGAATCTACACAACCAAAACCCTTTAGTGTACCAAATGTAATAATCTAGGTCATTTGGTGGGGCTATTTGTGGCTTGAATCATACAAAACTTCTACCCACACTATGGAGGTTTATTGTTACAATTCACAATTTTGATAGTGTGCACATGGCACTCACCTGCACAATTGGAGTGCTTCATGACCATCGCTGGCACAAGCACTAGACATAACCTATACTCAATAAGATTGTTTGTCTTCCAATATGGGTTGTGGAAAATAAGGATGGGGATGAGTGGTTGGAGTGTTGTTCCCTGCCCCTCTTAAATGATGATTTTTATACATGTAAGAAGGGCATTGTTGGGTGAAATGTCATGATGCCCAAGCCTCTGGTGTGCAAAAGCTAAAATGATAGGATAAAAAGTCCATGCTTCTATCTGATCCCTTATTTTATCTAACCATTCATTTTATTTTCATTTGATATAGAGGCTAAATCATTAATGATCTCCTAAGTAGTGGATCAAGAGTCAATATCATCATGATGGAAGCTTGCAAATATTTTTGATTGATGGACTAGGAGCTAGCCCCATTTCTAGTGAAAATGGATTATAAACAAATGGTAAGGTCACTCAAAATTCTATGTTCCATGCTTATTGAAGTGGCTAGAATTCCTTTCTTAGTTTCTTTAGTGGTTCTCAATATGGAGCAAGTAGGAAAAGACTACCGCCTCTCCTATTAGGATGGCCTTAGTTGTAGCAAGCTTGAGTCAAGGATAACTAGGATTGACATTGGCTAACCACAGACTATGGTCATCATCACAAGATCAATTTTTCTTGTTAAATAGGATTTCTTTCCTAGCAACAACATTCAGGCTAGTGGTGGTTGAGACCATCAATATGGTGGAGAGACTGATGAGGAAACAACTTTATTGGTGGTTAATGCTAACTTTGAACCATTTTTTTTGTTGAGATGTCAAGATCTAAATGAGTTAGCATCCACTATGCACCTTGGTGATGTTACAAGATATTACCTACTATCATGTTAGGTGATTGACATGAGGATATACCATGATCATATAGTTAGACAATACCTACATAGTCCACCCTTTCTTCTGGCTGCCGGGACCTAAACAAGGCCCGACACTAGCACTCTAGCAGTAGTCGGACCTCTAAGACACACAAGACACCCCACATGGCCTCGTGGCTAGGAGCGCCTAAGGCTCATACTACACTAAACTCTAATATCAATTTTGTGTTTGTACTAGGACACAATCCAATGTTTGACTTCCCCTACTCCTTTGAGGGAGATCCCATAATATATCGATATAATTTACCGCATATCACATACACAAGAGACAACCTCTCGGTTGAAACACCGTGGCCTCACTGCGGCTCTCCTACATCAAGGAGATTGGCCCCAAGATGAGTTGCTTCAACATAAAGAACAAGCATACAAGCTCCACTCTTTGATTTATAAAACGATCCAGGAGTTGATGTTTCCTTACTAAGCTTACCCCAAGGAACCACCCGTCTAACCTACAACAAGGACTGCCTCACACTCTCATTGTTGGTCAGTGTTCGGCATACAGGTGCTATGCATCGATGATTTTATACCATGTCGCATGCAAAATGCAAACGTGGATGCCTATTGTGGACAAACATTTAATTCTAAAACAAATCAGCAAAGTGGAGTGTAAAATCAACCCTTCAATGATTTCCAATCTATACGTTGTTGCTGCGTTGCTCTAGCACCGAACATAATCGTGCTACTAGTCTCTTTAAACTTATATTTTTATCATCTTATATGACGTTGTTGCACGGGATTCACGCTGGAGTTCATGAATGTCACTCGTTGCAAGGATGCTAAGCGATATGGGAATACTTGATCAAGATTACTCAAATCAAGATAAATACATGGAGTGAAGGAATAGATAGGGTTCTCGTTCAAATATTTTTATATGTCGGCATGATACATAGATTTCAATTTTTCTCGGTATGTTCCCATACAAAGATCTCTTGTTTTCTATTCATAAGGAATAGGGAAGAAGAATCAATTCACAAAAGATCTTAATACATCAAGCATGAAAAGAGAAGTGATTTGAACTCCCAAGTTTAAAGGTTCAGAGGGTTGAGAAAGTCTTTCACTTAGCATGCCTCTTTGTCGCTCCTCATCTCATTCTTTTTCATGCTAACATCATTGATACAATTCCTTGGATTAGAAATACCACAGTAGTACCGAGATTTAGGATAAGGCATACTCTTGTTTTACCAGTTTAAACCAGCTGGTTCTATCAACTTCAATTTCCGTCAATTGCCATCAAAATGCCATCTTTCTCAACATTTTAAATGATCTGTCATCGCTACTCTTACCAGTCGATTATGCTGCCCATGTCGAATACAATGTGGAGGCTGTAGAAGAAAATCTGGGATGTGAAAGTGATGGAAAAAAATCATATGCCTTCTGCATCTCCTCATTGTCACATTCTGGACCTCCTTTCTTTCGTCTTCCTTTGTCTTCATCTAACAGTTACCTTCAGCGTTGTCTTTTCAAGCTTTTCAATGCCATAAATTCATTCCTTTGTCTTCTTATCCTTCAGCCAACTATCATCGCCTCCTTCAACTTCAGATTCTTCTGCTTGATGCAACTTTCTGGTCTCCCTCCTTCATTAACGCTTTCAACCCTTCTCAGCTTCGATGACTGATAGAGCTTCTTTTGTTGCTTCTGTCATCCTTCTGCAACAACGACTGCACTTTTGAGCTCTTCGGTGTCAGCAGCATAGATTATTTACCACCTTCATCCTGAGCTCATCAAAGTCCCTTCGTTCACCTCTTCTGAGTTCACACCAACTTCTCACCTTCCGCTCTCAGCAATCCTCTGTTGCTTTCCATCACCTTCTTCACTTCGACCTCAGTAGAAATAGCAAGTGTCAACATGATTGCTTTACTTTGTTCACCTTCCCTCAGCCTTGCAAGTTCGACTCCCCAAGCTGCATCCTTGATAGCTCTGACATTGTTCTTCGACCTTCGACATCTCTCTGTCCTCGCATAGAGATGGCCTCTTGCAACAGTTTGCATCTCTGAAGTCACAAAGCTTCTTGATTGATTGTCTTCAATTTCGTTTGCCTTCACCAAAGCTCCTCAATGCTTCCTTCTCGTCTTCAACTCCCGTCCCTTTCTGCCTTCTTATAAAGTCATCGTCCATGCTGGTTGCGGCATATAGAAGCTTCATGCTTTTTCTGTCAATAAGCTTTTTCTATCATCATATTCTTTGTAGTTTTTTCGCCTCACCTCCGTCGTCTTTGGCACTTCCTCTTTGTCATATGCATTCCATCCTGAAATATTATAGCTTTGAAAAAAACTTTGGAAAATTGTCATTAAATGATGACATTTTTCTGAATTGAACGTCTTCAAATTGTTTCCAAAAGCATATTTGAATGACTTCAAAGTTTTTAGAATTGTGCCGCCAATCTTCATTATATTTAGGCATACGTTTATGGGCCTCTTGAGAGGAGCAAGGAGCGGTAGAAGTGGATGATGACATGGTGAATTTAGTATTCGTAAATTACGAATATGATAGCAATCAATAGTATTCTTTTGCTTCCACATCTTTGAGATCAATTGTCAGCTTAACATTTCAGCTCCTTTTATGTTAGTTAGGGTCTTTAAGGATTCCATTGCCATTGCAATTGTTTCCTCAATGTCTTAGTTGGAAATTGCATCTTGTCCATAGCTGGAACATAACTTCGTGCCCAATCGCTCATGCAGTTTGCAAATTAGAATCCATGATTTGCAATCAATCAAGCAATGTTCCACACAAGATTATGAATGCATTGAGGAATTTCTTCCTAGCATAACTACATGTGCTTGTGTGTCATGCAAATGCAAACACAAAAGAAACACACAACGGAAAATAAACTCATCATGACGCTGACTTAAGAGTCCAAAATCTTGACAAAAAACTCCACCCTTAGGTTTGTAGTGGTAGACATGCAGCGTCACAACAACATGCACAATCAAAAAATCAGACCTTACTTTATTTTCAGCACTTAAACACTTTCACAACCCTTTTTTTTCCCCTATCGCTTATGTGTTGCATCATTGCATAGGTGTAGGGTTTTATTTTTTGTCATTTTCAATATATAAAGCAATTAAAACGCACTAAAAGATACAAAAAAGGGTGAGTTAAGGCTATACCTCATGCCTCAACCTTGCTAAACATTCACAAAAGTTAATAATATTTTTCCCTAATTTTTGAAGCACAAAAACCCATTTTTATCTCATTTTTTCTATTTTTCACTATTTATTTATTCATAAAAATAGGTTATTTTCTGATCTATGATCATTGTCTGATTATGATCAGGATTTTATTCCATGCGCATCTCTTTTACCCACCTAAAACCAACAAAATCTTCATTTTTACTCTAAAAATGTGCTTTTCGGGTTGTAATTTAATTATTGCAACTATTCATCATTACAGTTTTGCATTTCTTTTATATGCAGCCCTCAATCATGATGCAAAAAAGATCCAAACAAATTTCCGTTCCATATGAATTTCATTTAGACCATCAATCATAAAAAAGAATCAAATTTTCTTTGTAAAAATGAGGCATACCGCTTATGCGCGTGTTGCTGGTTTTTTGATAATTAATACGGACTACCAATGGACCACCTGGCGATCATTCTTCAGTGCTGAATACTTCCCCTCAGCCTCCTCTTGATCTTGGAGTGATCTGATCACTGCCACAGACATGCATCCTTCAGCCCCTCTTCTTCTTGATTTTCCCCACATGAATTGCCATTTGGAAGAGAGAGAAGAAGGAGAGAGAAAGACTAAATCTAGTTCAGAACATCCGAGCAACCATCTCACACGTGAAGCCAGGAGAAAGAGAGCAAAGATATCAGGGAAGAGGTTGATCTTGTCAGTTACTATGAGTACTTTGAGGTGCTATAGCCCATAGCCCCCCCCCATCACGTTTTTTTATGTCACTTGCCGCCATATCCTTCTTTTTTTTTACCTTGAAAAAAAACGCCCCCCACCCCCCGATTGTGTGAGAATTTGGGGGATGGAGGTCCCAAGGGTCACACCCCCTCCTACCACTTCAGTCCAGCTACAATGCCTTCTTTTGATCTTGGCCGCGGGCACTACCATTTCCGCTTTCGGCCTCTAATTCGACTCTAAAAAAATTTTGCTTGACCAACTCAAAGTCCCCCACTATCATTCACTTCCAGAAGTCCCGTCTGACCCTCCAAAAAATTATGAAAATTTTCCAACTGTTGCTTGGTGGGTCTTTAAAGCAATTTTGGAACACGTCGCTACTTATTGCTTAAAATCGACCCAATTGCCTCCTTTGATGGCGTCCAATTTTCCCTTGAAATTCAAATTTTTTGGCAAATTTAGAAGTCTTTTCTAGGCCAAAATCCACCGCTCATTGGTGACCATGTGATAGGGCGACTCAGCCCGTCGAATCCCATGAATAGATCTGCACATCAACACAACCACAAATAACATCAAGTTGATAAAGAAAATACACAACAAAACACATCACAGCTCTCATCCTACCCTTGTCAAAACCAATGCATGAACTCCACAAGGAGTAGGCCTAGCATAATCTTATAGAAAGTGCAAGGCTAGTCATTAACAAATAGCTCCAACACAGCCAAGCTAAAGAGAACTATCAAATAGGTTGTCCTAAGTGGTGGTCTGAACTACCTACCTATGCGAGGACAACTCAACCAGGAGCTCCTACTAGGCGAGGACTCCTATAGCTTGATCAAGAAATATTATCTTTTATCACATTTGCCTTTTAGGCCTTAATTTTCCATACTCGGACATGTAAAAAGGAGGGAGCTAAGCATAGGGACCCAAGAAGAATAGGGCATTTCGTCTTGTCTTGGTATTACCCAAGAACCTACCAAGCCCTCATAAGGTGTCACTTATTCCTTTTTTAACACTCACTTTTATTTTTGCTCCAACCTTTCCTTATTTTTATTTTTTTCAACTAGATGCCACCCCTAGGAAGACAAGCCATAAGACCCGGGTCTAACTCGTCCCCATGAACCTACCAAACCTTTGCAAGGCGATGAACAACTACTCAAGGATTTTGCTTGCTTTCCTTTTCTATTATTAGAGGGTTTAGAACCCCTTTTTACACACCTCTGTATATTTTGAGTCTTTAGCTATTCAAGGCTTGACTTCTTTACATATATTTATTCTAGGAGGCTTTTCTAATTGCCTCACAACCAACAGAAACTCCTAGAATGGCCGCCTAGTAGGTCAGTAGAATAGGGTCACTAGGATTTCTGTCTAAAACATGTCTTTTAGTGCGTGAGAATGCCTTTACAGGAGACAACAATGGCTCAGACCTCCCACAGACATACTAACCTATACCTAGGACTTCATGCCTTGATTCTTGGTCCCCAATAAGAAAAGAAATTCCTCACAAGTAACCAAACATATATAGTATAAAAACAAGGTACTCATAAAGGAAAGATATCACCTAGATTGGGCCACAAGAAGTTCGGGCACAGTAAAGGCTCCCCCCTAGGTTCCATGAAATCTGCTAACACAACACTAAAACAAAAAACATTAACTGTGCACACACTAAACAAATAAATGGCCCTCTTGGCCTAAAATGGATAGGTCATTCTAATCCATGCAATACATGATCTTCTTGGCATATACACCACAACCTATCAAACTAACGAGGATATCAAAGATAAGATCAAATATGAGGACTAGTCTCATGCTACTCATGCGAGTCAGCTAAAAGCTTGATCTAGGCCCTTTGTAGATCCACTAGCCCAAGCCTTTCTATTGATATCTCAGTAATAATGGCCATCTCTTCTTGGGTACTATGAGCTGAATGAATGACATCATTAGGTTGATATATCTCATCTTCTTGGTCGTCATTCAAATGGATCGCTTGTCCCAACTTTCTAGTAACTCCTCCTATAGGGAGAATCATGGATTTATGATCATTCAACTCTTCTTCAACTAGACCATTACATATGTCAATGATACGATCCAAACTAGACAGAGCTTCAAGCCTAGACCCATCATATAGATGCATCTCAGGGCGATACCTATTGTCAGATGTAGCATTATGGCCTTTAGTCACATCCTCTTGGGAATCCATCAAAGCATGTCCACATGTAATTCTTGGACCTTCAAGTGACACACCAACCATACATTAAGAAATTTTGGGTCTCCAAACACATCTCATATTCCTTTTTATATTTTTAGACTACCTCATTTTTTCACATTGGTCTAATGGACTCAAAGTGGACTTATTGCTATAGCCAAATAGCCTCACATCCTTAAGACTACTATTGAGCACAGGGGAACCTTTGGCATCATGCATCTTCCTCATACGAGATGTCTTAACTTGCCTTTCTCCACTCTGCAACTTCTTAGCCATAGGAACCATGCTTTTACTAAAAGGAACAACATCTACTCGAAAGCATGATTCATCCATAAATTGAAAAGGCTTCTCACAAGCCTTACTAGCAGTACAGCTAGGACCACTCATAGCATGCTTATCCATACTCATAGGCTCGATGGTCCTATCAATGTTGCCATTGCAACTACCTCTCATGGAACTGTTGCAAGCCTTGATGGGACTTGCTGGGTGTGGAATATTTTTATCCCCAAGAGGCATCTTAGTACCACTCATAGGATTGCCACTTTGTACTTGGAGATTTTGACCACCAAGATCTTCCGCTAAGGTTGTCTTGGTATAAGCGAAAGGGTTTTCTCTTTGCAAAATTGGCTGGATATTTGGATACACTAATAGGAAGCAAGGGAAACTCCAAAATTTTTCCCAACATCTTCAAATATACTGCTTATAGTCAAGTGCATGCCTCTTGGCCTCATTTAAGGACTTAGGATCTTGCATCCTCACTTGGATTTGCATATTAGTCTCTAAGCTGCTCATAAAGAGCTCACATAGCACATCCTTAGGCAACATAGTAGCTCTTCTTGGCCAAAGTCTTAGGATATCATCAAAGGCTCTAGTGTATTCTTTAGCAAAAGGGTAAGACTCTTGTCTTACCTGCATAAGCTACCCTAAGACCTGGGTCATACGCACCTTCTATTCATATTCATCTAAAAATTTATCATGTGGCTCCTTGAATGATTTAATAAGCCCTCTTAGGAGGCTCCAATACCATTTTCGAGCCTCTCCCTTCAGGGTACTTGAGAATACGAGCATCCAATGTATATCATCATACCAGCATACAAGGCACGTTAGGCTATATTCCTTTAAGTGCAACATGTCAAGATTCGCATGGTGGGGGGATTTGCTTGAGCTAGTGTGCCAAACACACACTGTATACACAAGAGGAAGCTCACTCAAGAACACAAGAAGAGAGATGGAGGCCAAAACATTTTCTTGCTGGTTTCTTCTTCTTCTTCTTCCACACACTATACAATGTACACAAAGTATAGATAAGATACAACATAAAGGAAAGTGGCCTACTAAGTCAAATAGTGTTGAGATATCGAGCTCCACTCGTGATACGCCAGGGTGACCGTTGTGTATTTATGTCACCGACTTGTCAGTTGCAGATGCGGTTGGTACACCGCCCATGAATAATAGCTATATGATAGCTATCCTTATCTACTCTAGTTCGTGGCTCAGTTAGTATGCCACCTTAGTTAATTGAGTTTGGTTTGAGACCCATATCTAGGGTTCTTCTATTTCTTTGTACTAGAGTTCTTTTGGCTTCCACAACTAAGAAGAGGAAAACTGTTTTCAGCCTCCACCCTTGTGTGTCTTCCCCCATTGTGCAAGCAAGAAAGCTTCAAGCGAGACTCCTTCCTTCTCTCCCACAATCTTGACATGGTATCAGAGCCTTGTTCGTGGTAAGGAGCTCAAGAAAGCAAGCCAAGCTCGCGGTGTTCTGGTAAGAGGAGCAGTGTTGCTTTCATTTTCTGTTTTGGGAGCAGATCTCTGCAGGTAGCACAGCCGGAAATTGCAAGAGTGCATTGTCTCAGATTGAGACGCCCTTCGCAGTGAAGCAAGAGGGCAGTATATGCTGCGGGAGAGAGCTTTAGCTCTTGGCGACCTTGTTTTTTTGATTTGAGGCCATTTCGGGGCCTGTTTTGAAGGCGGAAGTTTTCTGCACGCACTCAGGAAAAGGCCCTGTTTTATGCTGTGCGACCACTGTTCTACAGGTCGGTGAAAAGTTACCACAGAGATTGCATCGTATGCTTGTGTGCAGAGACATTGGGAGTTACAGAATCATCCCTGTTGCCTGTTGATGCAAAATCGTCACTAGGAAGTGACTGTGTGGTCAAATACCACTTTCGCCAGTTTTGCAGATTTTCCCTTGTGAGGGTGAAGCTGTGGTTTTTGCAGTGACAGAATTTTTTGCAGTCTTCTGTAATGGCATCTGATTCTCTTTCACAGATTGTCACTGAAAAGCTTGACAAGAACAACTTCCAAGCATGGAAGTTTAGAATGACGAATTTCCTTATGGGAAAAGGATATTGGGAATTTGTTGCAGGAAATGAAGAAGAACCAGTTCTTCCTGATGTTCCCAATCAACAACAAATGCAGGCATTTAAAACATGGCATGAGAGAGCCAGGAAAGTTATGTATTGGCTGTCTATCAGTATTTCAGACTCTATGATTGTGCATATTCAGGATGCAAGTACGCCAAAGGAGGCATGGGATACTTTGTCAAAAATGTATAGCACAAATACGCAAGCCAGGAAAATGCAGCTCAAGCAAGAGTTGCATAATGTGCAAAGAGAAAGTATGAGCATCAACGACTACCACATGAAGGTGAAGAAGATTGCAGATGCACTTGCTTCCATTGGGTCGCCAGTGGAAGATGATGATTTAGTTTCCGTGACCTTGAATGGTCTAGGAAAGGATTATGCACAGTTTCGGACATCCATTTCAGTTCGTGAAAGATTTCCTGATTTTGAGGAGTTGATTGCTCTTCTAATTTCTGAGGAACAGAGAAATGGTGGTGCATCTTCTTCAGGAGGAACTTCAAAAGAAGCTGTCTTCTACTCAAATGCTGGAAGAGGTAGAGGCAGAGGTAGAGGAGGCCGATTTGGAGGCCGTGGCAGAAATCAGAATATGCAGCAAACTCAAGAAAACCAGTCCTATGGAGGAGGACGTGGTAACTCTAGAGGCAGGGGGAGCCAAAGAGGTCGTGGTGGATGGCAAAGAGGCCAAAATGCAAACAGTAATGTTGAATGCTACTATTGTGGTAAAATGGGTCATATGGCTAAAGACTGCTATAAAAAGCAGAATGACATCATGAATGGAAAACTGCAACAAGGGAATTATGCATCTTCTAGTAGACAGGGTGATGACAGAAATGAGCATTTGTTCATGGTGCAGCACATGAACAATTCTATGACAAGTGCAGAAGAAAGCAATGATGTATGGTATGTTGACTCAGGTGCATCAAACCACATGACAGGTCATGCAGAATGGATGGAGGATGCAAGGAAAATGGAAAAACCAGGATTTGTGGAGACTGGTGATGATACTGCACATCCTATTGTGCAGATTGGAAAAATTCCCTTGTCTATGCAGGGTGGGAAAAAGAAATACCTGTCCGATGTATTTCATGTCCCGAATATTACCAAGAATCTGGTTTCAGTTGGTCAAATGGTTGAACAGGGCTTGCAGGTCAGATTTAATCCTCATGGATGCTTTGTTGAGGATATGAAAAATAAAGGTCGCTTGATAGCAAAAGGAAAGAAGAAGGGCAGAATGTTTACATTGGATGCAGACATGTCTGAATTGAGTGCAGCAATGTTTGCACATGGGACCGGTGTAGTTGCAGATATTGATATCTGGCATAAACGCATTGGTCATGTTAATGTACAGCGACTTAAATCAATGCAGGCCCAAAATATTGTTGCAGGATTGCCCAAATTCAAGGTTGCAGAAATGCATAAGGTATGTGAAGCCTGTCAGTTTGGAAAACAGGCAAGGAAACCATTTCCTAGACATGTTCAAGAGAGTGAGAAGCCATTGGAATTAATTCACTCTGATGTGTGGACAACTAAAGCTGCATCTCTTGGAGGCTGTCATTATTTTGTCAGTTTTATTGATGACTATAGCAGAAAAGTTTGGGTGTATTTTATGAAAAAGAAAAGTGAAGTTTTTGGGCATTTCAAAACTCTTAAAGCTATGGTTGAAAAAGAAACAGGCTTGCAAATAAAATGCCTAAGGTCAGATGGAGGGGGAGAGTACCTCTCAAATGAGTTTGCAAGGTTCCTGCAGGAGCATGGCATAAAGCAGCAATATTCATGCAGTCATACCCCACAGCAAAATGGAATTGCAGAAAGAAAAAACAGACATATTGGAGAGGTGTCTCGTGCCATGCTCAATGAAAAAGACCTGCCAGATTTTTATTGGGCTGAAGCAGTTGCTACAGCAGTCTACATAATGAACAGGACTCCCACTGCAGCAATACATGGAATGACTCCAGAGGAGAGGTATACTGGTAGGAAACCAGATATTTCTCATTTGAAAATTTTTGGTTGCATTGCCTATGTACATGTGCCAGATGAGCTGAGATCCAAGTTGGATCCAAAAGCTGAGAAGTGCATCTTTATTGGTTACTCTCTGCAGCAAAAAGGGTATAGATGCTATAACCCTTCTACTCGTAAGTTTACAGTGAGCAGAGATGTTGTTTTTGATGAGATGAGTAGCTGGTATAAACCAGTAAATGTGATTGATGATGTAGATGCACAAAATGGTAATGCTGCACAGAATTCACAGCAGCAGTCACAAAATATTAGTGGACCTGGAGCGTCCTCTAGCAGTGGTTCACATTCTTCGCCATGGACAGGCAGATTGAGATCAGGAGAATCTTCTCAAAGCAATGCAGATAGTGGTATGCAGGTATCACGAAAAGGAAAAGAGAAGGTTGATCAGCCCATGTTTGATGTGAATGCAGGTCACTCTTATGTGGATGGTGAATCCAGTGGCTCAGAACAGAGCATTGATGATGAGTTGGGTATTCCTTCTATTGTTACACCTGGAGTAAGGAAGACCAGGGATGTTTTGAGAGCACCTGGGAGTGAACCTACTTTGCGCAGGTCTACAAGAGCTAGGTATCCTGTGGATAGGCTGAAATATGATGGATTTACAGCCATTCACTATGCATATATGGTCAAAGTGATACAGGAACCAGAACCCACATCTTTTGAGCAAGCCATGGGAAAAGAAAAATGGGAGAAAGCCATGGATGAAGAAATGGATGCCTTGGAAGCAAATGCTACATGGGAGTTAGTACCTTTGCCTAAAGGTAAGAATGCAATTGGCTGTAAGTGGGTTTATAAGGTGAAGCACAATGCAGATGGTTCTGTGAACAGATACAAGGCAAGATTAGTAGTCAAGGGGTATGCACAAACATATGGCATTGACTATGAAGAAACATTCAGTCCGGTTGCAAGGATGGCAACCGTAAGAGCAGTCATTGCTATGGCTGCATCAAAGGGATGGTCTTTACATCAGATGGATGTAAAGAATGCCTTCTTGCATGGTGATTTGCAAGAAGAGGTCTATATGGAGCAGCCACCAGGTTATGTGCATGCTGTTCATCCTGAGTTTGTTTGCAGGTTGAAGAAAGCTTTGTATGGCTTGAAGCAAGCACCTAGAGCATGGTCTGACAAGATAGGACAGTATCTTGTCACTATAGGCTTTCAGATTTCCAAGGCAGATTTCTCACTTTATGTGAGAAAAACAGAGAAAGGTATTATGCTGCTTGTCATTTATGTTGATGATTTGATTATGACAGGTGACAGTGATGAAGATATCCTTCATGTGAAAATGCTATTGAAGCAGAAGTTTGAGATGAAGGATTTGGGAGAGCTGCGTTATTTCTTGGGCATTGAGGTGATTAGATCACCAAGTGGGATACAGCTCTTGCAGAGGCAGTATGGATTGGACATGCTGTCCAAATATGGGATGACAGGCTGTAAGCCTATTTCAGTTCCTTTGGAGCAAAATGTGAAGCTGAGCACAGATGCAGGTGAGCTTCTAGAAGACCCTACTATGTACAGACGCATAGTAGGAAGTTTGATTTATATGACTATTACCAGGCCAGATTTGAGCTATGCTGTTGGATTGGTAAGTCAATTTATGCAGGCTCCAAGGAAACCGCATTTGGATGCGGCTAGACGCATACTCAGGTATGTGAAGTCCACATTGCAGTATGGACTATTTTATGAGACTGGGGTTCAGATACAGCTGCATGGATACACTGATGCTGATTGGGCTGGTAGTATTTTTGATAGACGATCTACCAGTGGATATGTGTTCTCTTTTGGGAGTGCTGCAGTCACTTGGAGCAGCAAGAAACAGCCTACAGTTGCCTTGTCGAGCACAGAGGCTGAGTACAGGGGTGCAGCAATGGCTGCATGTGAGGTAGCTTGGTTGCATAAGCTACTTTATGATATGCATCAGTCTTCAGATGGGCCAGTTGTCATTTATTGTGACAACATGAGTAGTATACACTTGGCAAATAACCCAGTCTATCATGCTAGAACAAAGCACATTGAGGTGCATTATCACTATGTGCGAGAGAGGGTTTTACTAGGTCTTATTGATCTAGTTTATGTCAGCACAGAGGATCAGGTAGCTGACATATTCACGAAGGCATTGGGCGCAGAGAAGCTGCGCAAGTTCAGAGACCTGCTTGGTGTGCAGGAATTGGGATTGAGCTCGAGGGGGAGTGTTGAGATATCGAGCTCCACTCGTGATACGCCAGGGTGACCGTTGTGTATTTATGTCACCGACTTGTCAGTTGCAGATGCGGTTGGTACACCGCCCATGAATAATAGCTATATGATAGCTATCCTTATCTACTCTAGTTCGTGGCTCAGTTAGTATGCCACCTTAGTTAATTGAGTTTGGTTTGAGACCCATATCTAGGGTTCTTCTATTTCTTTGTACTAGAGTTCTTTTGGCTTCCACAACTAAGAAGAGGAAAACTGTTTTCAGCCTCCACCCTTGTGTGTCTTCCCCCATTGTGCAAGCAAGAAAGCTTCAAGCGAGACTCCTTCCTTCTCTCCCACAATCTTGACAAATAGTGCATAACCAACTACACTAATTGACTGGCACTATGTCTTTGCCAGTTGTAGGTAGGTGTAACAAACTAAATATAATAAGTAATAAGTTAGTGGCCATGTGAGTATCATAATGACCACCAACGTTCTAAGTGTAGACATGTGGACTCATCTAGCCAGGCGGTCCATCATCTATGTTTGCACGTGTTGAGCTTGCCATCTCAACACTCCCCCTCAAGCTCAGCTCTATCTCTGCAACTCCAAGTAAGCTTCGGAACTTTTGAATCTTCTTTGCACCCAATGCCTTTGTGAAAATGTCAGCTATCTGATCCTGTGTGCTGACATATACGAAGTCAACCTCTCCTGCAAGCACCTTCTCTCTGACAAAGTTGTATTGCACCTCAATGTGTTTTGTCCTAGCATGGAACATTGGACTCCTAGCTAACTGTATACTGCTCATGTTGTCACAATGAATGACAATTGGACCATCTCCCTGCACATCCAAATCACCTAATAACTTTTGCAGCCATACCACCTCACATGTGGCCATAACAGCACCTCTGTACTCAGCCTCTGTACTTGACAAAGCAATTGTAGGTTGCTTTTTGCTGCTCCATGTAACTATTGCACTACCAAGGGAAAACATGAATCCACTTGTAGATCTTCTGTTTGACATGCTACCAGCCCAATCTTCATCTGTGTATCCAAAGACCTGTACATTCTTACCTGCCTCATAAAAAAGTCCATAATGTAAAGTGGACTTCACGTACCTCAATATACGTCTAACTACATCCAAATGAGCCTTTCTAGGCATCTGCATAAACTGACTGACAAGGCCAACCACATAGCTCAAGTATGGCCTTGTGATAGTCATGTAAATCAAACTTCCTACTATCCTCTTGAACATAGTAGGGTCTTCTATCTCATCCCCAACATCAGCACTCAACTTCACATTTTGCTCCAATGGTACTGAAAGAGGCTTACATGCTGTCATACCATACTTGGATAACATATCCAAGCCATACTGCCTTTAGGACAACCATATACCATCATCACATCATCTGATCACCTCAATACCAAGAAAGTATCTCAGCTCACCCAAATCTTTCATCTCAAACTTCTTCTTCAGGAAGTCCTTAACTTCAGCAATCCCATTTTCATTGTCACCTGTAATAATCAAGCCATCCACATAGATGCCTATGATGACCAAACATGCATCTCCCTTTCTCACATAAAGTGAGTGATCAGCATCAGAAATACAAAATTCAATATTGACAATATACTCTCCAATCTTGTCAGACCATGCTCTAGGTGCTTGCTTCAGCCCATAGAGTGCCTTCTTTAACCTGCACACATATGTGGGATGATCTAAATCCTCATAACCTGCTAGCTGCTCCATATACACTTCTTCTTGCAATTTACCATGCAAGAAGGCATTCTTAACATCCATTTGCTACAAACTCCAACCTTTGGCTGCTGCCAAGGCAATCATACACCTAATAGTTGCCATCCTAGCAACTAGACTGAATGTCACTTCATAATCTATGCCATATGTTTGAGCACAACCTTTTGCAACTAGCCTAGCCTTATACCTGCTAAATGAACCGTCTGCATTATGCTTGACTTTGTAAACCCACTTACAGCCAATATATTTCATACCCTTAGGTAAGGGTACCAAATCCCAAGTCTTATTGGCTTCTAATGCAGCCATCTCCTCATCCATTGTTGCATCCCAATGAGCATGACCAACAACATCCTCAAAACAGGTGGGCTCAACATCCTCAACTAGTTTCACCATATAAGCATAATGGTGAGTTGCATAACCTTCAAAAACAAATCTTTTAACAGGGTATCTGACCCTGCTAGATCTGCGTACCACCAGATCACTCAATGGAGCCTTTACATTACTATGAGCTCTCTGTACACATGGCATCCTAACTAAAGAAATGCCAAGCTCATCATCCAAACTCTCCGAACCACTAGAATCTCCATCCAATCCCAAATGACTGGTACATGCATCATTACCATCCATCACTTTTTTCTTTCATTTATCCTTCCTCCCTGCAACACTTATAGATCCACCTGAAGATGTAGGGCTACTCCTTAGTCTCCCAGACCGAGGACTCATTGTAGGTGTAGTACCGGATGATGTTTGTGGTCCACTAAGACTTTGTGATTCTTGTTTATCTTTCTGCACATAGCTGTCCTGATCATTATCATCATCCAAAACATCACCAGCAGGTGTATATCAACTTCCCATCTCATCAAAGATAACATCCCTGCTCACTTTGAACTCACCTGTGATAGGGTTATAACAGCGATACCCTTTCTGCTATAAAGAGTACCCAATAAAAATATATTTTTCAAAATTTGGATCAAGCTTATTTCATAGCTCATCTGGCACACATTAGGGGAGTTTTGAGGTCTCAAAAATGCCTTGTAAGAGATCCTAGAGAGAGAAAGTAATTTAAGAAATAAAATCATTTTATAGAAATTTTAAAAGGTTTATATTTTTGTAAGTTAAAATATCAAAATTTGTTAATAAGTCATTGTCGTGATATTCTCGTGGTCACATCAAACCTAGAAATCTAGGTTGCCATAAAGTTGGCAAAGGTTTTCATAGTGAAGATCTTACCTCTCCTCATTAAAGTGAAAAGTAATATTCAATTTGAATTTTGGTGGATACTCGATTGCCTCCCTCCATCGTTTCTCTCTTCTTTTTTTCTCCTCCTTAGTAGTCTCTTCTTTGTTTTCGTTCTTGCTTCTAATCATATCCTTAGTTATGGATCAATCATCCAATGATCTTTGTAACTCAGCTATGGATCAATCATCCAATGATCTCTGTAGCTCTTATAAAAGACCTCTCTATCATCTTCATATTGAGTTGGATAGTGAGTATGAACCAATAAGAAAGAGAACAAAATCTATCACGATTACAGAGTCTATGAAACATATACTGAGGTTTGAAGGAAAGAAGAATATTGATCTTTGGTTAGATGGAAAGATATATCCCAAAGATCCTAGCAAAAATAGCACTCCTCCTTTCTATGATAGCTCATCATTAATGAGGTTTATTGGTGATGGCTACAATGGATTTTTAGGTTATACACTTAACCTTGTTGCAAAAAAGGATATCCTTGGACTAGAGAATCATCTTTTGATGAAACACAATATAGAGTTGTTGCAGAAGCTAGAGGATTATCAACAAAAAAATCATTCATTGGAAAAGCGCATCAAAGCTTATTAACGAAAGCAAACTTTATTAGGCCTTCGAAATCGACAAAGAGCTCTTAAAAATATTGAGAATCTCAAACGAGGAGGAGGTTGTGGTAAAAGAATCCAAGCAGCAAGGTATAATTTTTTTTCACTTTGAAAATCTTAAATATGGCTTTATTTAAATTACTTGTATTGATTTGTGATGTTAATTTTGCTTAGATCTCTTCTACAACCAAATGCAAGTGAAAGAGATCCTTTAAAAGCAACTCAGTTTTATTATCTTCTTCCTTCAGTAGTTTCAAAGGATATTTTGGAGAAGAAGAAATTTAAAAAGGCAAAGAAACAATGCTTGGAGTCATTTGTAAAGGATCATTCTTTGGATTCTGAGTTAGTATAGAAGACACTGGATAGTATTGGTATCAGTCAAGATACTTATATGAAACTTTTCCAGCGTTTACAATAAAATATAAAGCAAGGACAGATATACAATTGCATACTTTCGAAGCCATTTGTGGTTAGGACTATCAGATAGAGAGTTAATAATAAAGTGATGGGGATTCTAGGTGAGCCTTTTCATATCAAGGCTACCTTCAAGGGCAAGAAAAAGGAGGTTACATTCAATGAATTTAACAATATTTTCCTTGACTTGCCCACCCTACAATGCTTAATGATCAAATTTTATGACTTGTCAGTAGGCACAGGGAGTGGCTAGATTTGTGATTAAACTTGATGAAAGTGAGATTCTGAAATGTAAAAAATTGGAGAGAATCTCTATCACCTTGATGAATAGAGCACTTTCGTTAGGTCATTGCAATCACTCAACATCATTTAGTGTTCAATCTGAATATAACATCTAGTGGCTAGGAGCATTTGAGGTAGATACTGAGAATTTTGATATATTATATTGGGTTTTTCATCAAACATCAATACCTAATATTATTCAAAGGCAACAAGCATGAGAAGAGCTATTTGTTGAAGGATTTGGGAACTACAGGATTGAGTGGCACATAGCTGGTGACCTAAAGACACTCAAATGTATGTATAATGTATCAAAGGGAGCCAACTCGAGATCTCCTTGCTTATACTACATGTCGCCAGCTGTCTGCAGAGTTAAACTCAAGCAATTGGAATAGAGCTCCCTCTAGGCACAATAAGGATCCACAGTTTAAACCAGTCTTGGACATTCCTTTAGCAAATGCCCATATTTGTACACTTCATGCACTTTGCAGGATAATTGAAAAGCTTGTTTATCTCTATATAGGATTTGCATGGAAGCTGAAGCCATTATCAACTAGAACAGATGCTATAACAAAGGTTGAAAAAGTTCTCTCTGCAATTGGTTTGCATAGTGGCAATGTTGTTATTGAACCAGATCTTCATAATTCTAAGGATGGTAATTGTGTCCCAAAAGAACCATCTATTGGTGGAGTGAAGGCTAGAAGGTTTCTAGGCTTTCATGGGAGACTTGGCAAGATAAACTCGAGAAATGGTGGCTCAACTATTAAATGTAATCAGTGAAAATCCCTACATAATGCAATTAAGGATCACACTGGCAATGGACAAGCTCAGAATAGAAAAGCTAAAGTTTGGGAAACACTAGACAAAGTGTTTTTTTATTGTGATAAGATTGAATGGAATGATGATGATCTCAAAGACTTTTGAAAACCAATTGAACCTTTTCAAAAAAGGCAATGACAGAAGCTTAGGGTGATCAATACTTTACTCACTATATGGTAAGAAGTTTGTATATGTCTGTTTCTTCATTGTTGAACTCATATAATGTTTTTTAATAACTTTCTTTATTTGTTGACTATGCAGCATATTTTATACAACCATGCTCCATACTTTATTAAACAATATGGATCTCTATCTATCTGGTCAGCCCAAGGTATGGAAAAATCACATTATCAAGCAAGAACAAAATATTTCAGACACACAAGACATGGAGGTGGAAGACACAAAGCCAACAGTTTATTAGAGGTCTTTTAATGGTTCTATTGACAAATCTGGCATAAATTCAAGCTTAAAGATACAACCACATTAAGTAATACATCATCTTTAGCAAGGACTATACAAATTGTTACCCAAAGAAGAAAAGATAGATATTTAAATTCTTGTGCAAAGTAAAGATTTACAAAATGGTTACAAACCAAACAAAGAGTTGGGAAAAGATGGGTTTCAAGAAACCCTTGATCTTTGTCATCTTTTAGTCTAATTGTGTTGCAGAAGAGTCCTTAGTTTCAGGCACCTCGGTAGGGCCTCCAGAGGATTCCTTAGTTTCACGCACCTCAACAGGGCCTTCAGAGGAGTCCTTGGTTTCAGGTAGCTCAACAGGGCCTCTAGAGGAATCTTTTGTTTCATCCCACTCAATAAGACCTCTGTATTTCAAAAACTCCTGTTTTCGATAGCTTGGAAGAAGCTTCAAATTCTTACTATCTCCTACATAAGAGAGCAAATAGGAGCCAAGAACTCCAAAATATCCAACTCTAGATCCACTGTATCTAGGCATGAAGCCAAAAACTCTTATGTCTTCTTCCTTCTCCACTAAAATGATCTTGTCCAAACCTCTGCTGAAAACTTGAGATCCAATTACCTTTGAGATGGCTCTCAAAGCCAGCATTTTTAGACTTGGAGAGCTTGACAATCTACTATGATATATTACAATTGTTTGATTGTTTAAGTTTCCAATATAATGGCCAAGGCTTTGATTTTTCCCAAGCTTCATTGGCCTAAAGCCCTTGGCCCTTCCAAGAAAGTTGTCCAGATCTTCAATCTCAATCTACACAACAAACCACAACAGTATAAGATATAAGATATTTATCTATAATGCATAATAAAGTCTAACATAAACTCAATGGGTAACTTCAAATTATAGTTCATACCTTAGGGTGTTCGTCTTCTTCGAGAAGACTATCATCATAAAGATTTATTGAAATCTTGGGTTTCTCATCTGATGGAGACTTCAATCTCTCTTCATACCCTATATCATTAATATGAAGTCTCTTCTGGACTTGCAAGAACTCTTCTTCTGTAGGTAGCCCCTCCTTTTCGTATTCTACGATCTGATTAATACATGTATGTAAGGCTATAGAGCTGTCTTGGAAATTCTCTCCCTGAACATCAAGACTTGCTAGTGGTTCTTGTTCATAACCTATAAAATTCATGTCATTTTGGCCCCAACCTGCAAGGATTGCTAAGCAATAATCTTCTCTAAGATCAAAAAGATGTTGAATATCATTTAGCAACACATATCTTTTCTTGTTGATAAGATAAGTGGGAAATGTTGGAACACATGCAAGATGACCTTCTTCATCAACCTGTGCACTTGGCTTGATCTCCTTTTCTTCCACCATTGTGATATTGTCACTCTTAAAAAAACCTACATCAAAACCTTGGACAAGTTGATTCTCAATATCTTCTTGGAACATCTCCTCCAAAATTTCCATCCTTAGCTCTCTATATTCTCAAGTCTCCATTGCTTTTGTGTGTGTGCTCTTGCATTCTTCACCTCTCTCTCCTCTCGTCTATTTTCATGGTATTAGAGCCGTTCCACGGTTACGTAAAACTTGATTGAAGGTTTAGGTGAGGGTTTTGGAGCATAAAAGTAAGCAAGCAAGCAGCGAGTAAGAACCTCTTCTACCTTACTCAATTTTCTTTGGGTTATAGCTATAGGAGACTCTTGAGGTTGGCAGGTTGTAGTCTTCAATTGTAGTGAAAGTTGGGGAGTAAGAAGAATACTATATATACTACATATAATCCCTTTAGAATTGTCCTGCTACTTTTTGGCATCTAAGATCACTTCGACCTCCATTCTAGACCTTGAAGTGGTCCTCATAGTAGTTTTTAGGTATAGTACAATTTTTGCTATGTCAAAATTTACAAGGGATCATGGTATAGATGTCGAATTTGTAATGTTTCAAGTGTTTACTAGGCTACAAACATAGAAGGAAATTTTATATACATTACAAATTGTGGTTATTGTCATTCAATTAGTGTAAAATGTTGCATGTTTAGTTGTGGCGTACTTGGTATCAGCTTGCTTAAAGGTTACACTTTTTTGCAAGTTATGATTTTGTTAAAACCATAACTTCAACCAAATTGTTAGCGAGAAACTTGATAAGAACAATTATCTTTGCATGAAAGTTCAAGATGACAAATTTCTTGAAGGCCAAAGGTGTTTGGAACTAGATTGAAGGAGATATGGTAGTAGCATCTGAAGTTCCTATGCAAAATGCTTTTACAGAATAGGTAAAGGCTAAGAAGATTGGAAGCAAACATAGAGTAAAGTCATGTATTTGTTGTCTCAAAATATCATAGATAGCATGATGTATTGTTTGCAAGAATTTGATACATGTGCTATTGTATAGAAGAATTAGGTAAGTTTATTTGAAGTAAACACAAAGGCTACAAAGTTGTAGCTCAAGTTAGAGCTAAACCAAGTGAAACAAGGAAATCTATCCATTAATGATAATGACGTGAAGATTAAGAGTATTGTGGAAGCTCTTGGATCTATCAATGTGGTAGTTGATAATGATGATGCTGTGCATGCATGGTTAGATGGACTTGGAGATGAATATAAGAGCTTTAAGTCATGTATGAATACAAGAAATGATGTCCTTGATTTTGTAGACTTAATTTCTATGTTGATTCTTGAGGAGAAGAACCTTGGCTTGGATTCATCTTCCTCTCAAAGAAAGAACAAGTTTAAACATGTGTTTTACTCAATTAGCAAAGGTAGAGGTCCTTGCAGAGGCCAAGATGGTAGTCATGGTCAAACATAAGATACATAGCAAAATCAGCAAAGATGCCAAGTTGCACATTCTAAAAGGCAACAAAATTTTGGTGATTGAAAGAAGTGATGGTTCTGCGCAGATCGGATGACCTATACTCGCGTAGTGAATGCCGGAAGGTCCCCAAGAACAAAAGAACTCTACTTTTTGCACAAAACTCAAGGTAAAAAGCATGCATGACATGAACAAGAGACTAATTGGGTGCAATCTCCCCCCATGCCTTGTGTGAGCACTCCACAAAGCATGTATTTTATGTATTAATCATCTTCAAGCTCAAATAATAGCCCAAATTACAAAATAGCACGCTTTTGGCTTTTGAGTTTGCTTTAGCACAAAATAGAAATAAAGATAATGGGCGGGCGCCCAAAGAGTCAGGCGTACCTAGTACAATGTCCAAATACAAATATCATAATCGTGCGCCCATGCGCATACAAAATAATAAATAAATATCCAACGCCTCAATAAATAGGCGCGACAAAATATAAGTGATAACTTGAATACACGCTATCCTCTAATGCTTTCCTCCGCCACTGCTGCTATCTCTACACATCAACTGAAGCATTCACAATCGTTATTAAAATAATACAATTAAACCGACAAAAGTGAATACCTAGCAGTCTTCAGCTACATAAATAAATCAATTGGTTAGAAATCAATCCTAACCTTAATTTATTACGAGTGTGCACTCTAAACTCTTAAACATTTATTAATTTAATATGTATTTTGCGAAATCACCCCCTATGGAATCACCCATGTACACACTAAATTAATGAAACGCCCGAAAAGGATAGACGTCCCCATCAACTTCTCGCATAAAGAATCCACTTTGTGTATGAGCCCCGGTGTCGTAGAGTTCACGCAAGGGCTGCAGAACACGGGGTTCAAGGTACAGCAATGGAAGAGACTAACAAGAAGAACTCAAATTTTTGATGTCAAAGTTCACTATATTGCTTGTCAAATGAGTAACAAGAAATTCATGTTCAGAATAATCCGAAGTATCTCATAAACTGTTTACATTCAGGTGTATGTTGACAGTTGCAGTAAGAAGGGAAACACTCTTCACATCAGCATGTTCATTTCGTAACTTGGCAGTTGCTAGATCAGCAGAGAATTTCAGAAACTCCAGAAGAACATCTCTATAATGAGGTCAAGTCCTTCATTATTTGCTGAAAAGATATCAGCAAGTCTTTACAACTTCCATCTTTTGTTGATTGGATTCATGGCTAAAGGAGAGGGCAGTGTCACAACTAAAAGTTCAAGACATTGGCACTTAGACTTGAAGAGTTCAGCTGGGCAGCAATCCCTGTGTTCAATTCTTTGAAATCCATACATACAGTGCCAATACATTGAAGAGTTCTGTAAGCAATTAGTATAACATACAAAAAAAAAAAAATCTGCATTCCCTCAGGCCTGTGATATCTTTTGCTGCATTGCCTTAAGCTCTTCCTTCAAGTCTACTTTCTTATTCTTTTGAAGCATTCTATCTCCCACAGGACCTTCACGAGTGAACCCCTCTCTATCTTTTATATTCTCCTACTCTTGTTCATCACAAGCAGCTACCATATCTCATCTTTCTTGCTGTAAATGTGCAAGACCATAACAGCCTACAATGGTCAAAGAGTTGGCAGTCCTACGTGAAAGAAAGGCTTCTTCTGCCCAGCCTTTTAATACTGCAAGCTAATGATGCTTGGCTGAACCATCTGATGAGCATTCACTTATATATGTTTCATTCTTTGGTTTGCCATCCAGGGTCCTGCAGACTTCAGAAAATGCACTGAGCATCTAGGAGGCAACCACAGTTACAGTACATTCTACCAAAGTGTTGCCAATGAAAAGGGTCACCTTCCAGGCCTTCCTTGACAACATCATCATACGGTATGTCCTGATTTGAAATTGACAAGCGCAAGAAGGTGTAATTGTTCAGCTGGACATGTTCTGGATTCGATTGTAGAAGTGGAAAGCGAGGTGCAGATCGCCAGATTGTGCGAAACCAGAGATGAGGGAGCTCCATCAATGCTCGTTACGAGAGCTCATCCTACGAAAGACACAAACGGTATCTGGCAAACAGCCACACTCGACCAGTCAACCACACTTGACCAGTGCAGGCACCAAGTAGTTGCCAAGAACTCAGTGAACTTCGAGCTTGTGGTAGCAAAGGTAAGCGTGGATCCGTTTGGCCTGTGGTCAATTTGAACACAATATCACACCTTCTCTGCTCAACACCTTGTCCATACCAGCCAGAGAATCCAGATTGTTCCCATGTTCAATCAAGACGATGAGAATGTCTAAGTTTTGATGATCGAAGCCCGAGATTGAACGAGATCAAGAGCTCCTCTTGCTCTCTAAAACCTTCTCTATCATCGAACAGTGATTAATCTTGAATCTCGACCCTCTTGACACAATTGAATATCAGAGCTGCAAAGGATACGAAAATCCCTGGGAGATAATGCATCAAGGAGACGGTGGAGGAGCTGCAGGTCAACATTCAGATTGGTTTGCATCTGCAATTTGCGCTTTGGATTGGGATCGGGTCTATTCGGCTCAACGATGAATTCTGCGTTGCTCACGTTTTAGTCCCAAGACGCAGGCTCTGAGAGTCACCTTGTTGCTTCAATTTCCCTCCGTAACATGCAATTCCCAATGTTCATCCTTTCCTCCCCACTTCGTTCTCATGATCATGGGCTCCCCACAGGCGGCCTCTTCTTCCCTCTTTCTTCCCTCCTTGTCAATAGTCTTTTTCTCCTTCTTCCCTTCCATCCATTCGAATTCTCTCCCCATCCATTTTTGCCGCCACCACTCGATAATCTTAGAGAAATCTAAGAATAGCTTTTTCTATTCTTTCCCCTTTTCTTTCTCTGTAACGGTGCAGAAAAAAACCAAGGGATCCCCCAAGCATTTGGTATTACCAAAGCATCCTTTAAACTTACTCCATAAAGTGATGTTCCTATGCCACATCCAAGGATCCCACCAGCAAACTGACCTAGAATTTACCAACAAACATCAAGCCAAGGGAACTTCCCTATACTTGCAAATCCTGTTGTCAATGCTGGGTTCACTTATGCTCCAGATATGTGCCCAAATGAAAAGATAACAAAGATGATGCTAAATGCATCACTTTCAGCAAACATATCCACCACAGCAGTCCCAAGTGCTGTACATACCCAGCAATAAGTGCATTCCAAGAGTCTTCATCTCGACAAGGGAACCCGTTCAGCACTCCTTAAGCTCTGCCCATTACACATGATATTCCTGAATTTACACCTTTGTCTTCATAGCTTAAATGTTAGCTTCTATAAAGCTTCCTTTGATTCCACGGTATCCTGCACTTTTCTTCTAGTTCATCATTAAAATTATCAGCTAGATAATGTCCTTTGGCATCAGTTTTTCATATTTTTCTAATACACGCACATCATGCATCCAAACAAAATCATGCGCATGCACTAAGGGAATATATACATTGGATGCGGATTATTAAAATGCATCACACAAACAATGTATCACACACGGAAATTAACACAAATGCACAACAAAAGAAATGGAGGTGTATACGACTCGGATGCGCAGCAACACGACATCCATCCCCTCTAAACCTGCGCATCCTCCGGATGTGCCAACTAACCAGGATCATTCAACTCCACAAACAGGTCAAGTCCATCTTCTGATTCTAGTAGACCTGTTTCTCCATCGGCTTCATCATCTATGTCTTCTGTCTCTTCTGCTTGTCTTTCTCCTATCTGCTCTTCTTCTGTCAATGCTTCAAGTGCATATTCTTCATCTTCTCTTCTCTTGAAAATCTTGACTCGTTTTCCAGCAATAGGCACCCTCAATGTTGTTCCATCTAACTCAGCCAGCTCATAAGTACCATTGTCAAAAACCTTTTTCACTTCATACGGTCCAAACCATCTTTGAACCATTTTTCTCATGCTACTATGCTGATTTTCTAGACTACTGTCATAGACTAGAACCCAATCTCCTTCTTTTATGGCTCTAGGCCTCAAGTGATGCCTTAAATCAAACCTGTCCTTATTTCTGAGACGGGCTGCCTTCAAACGGTCAACGGCTAGCTGCACATCTTCTGTCCTTCTCTCTAGTTGACGAATCCGAAGGGCTAACAGCTCTTCCCTTGATAAATTCTCATGCCACGGAAGAACACTCCAAGTGAGAGCACAAATTTCAGTAGGCATGATAGGTTTTTGTCCATACATAAACTCCGCAGGCATGTATCCAATAGTCACACTATGTGTAGAGCGATCAGCCCACAATGCAAAAGGTAGTAATCTCGGCCAATCTCCAATCCGACCTCTACAAGCTTTTGCCAATGCTTTAACTATTGGCGGATGTCCTCTTTCACTTTTGCCATTTCCATCTGGATTATAAGCAGTAGTAAGAGCCAATTTAATCCCAAGCCGTGAGAAGAATTCTCTAGCTTCATCAGCATCTAGCTCTCCACGATCAGCTGTAATCTTGCCTATACATCCATACCTGCAAAATATTTCTTCCAACAAGAATTTACATACTGTAGTGGTGGTCTTCGTCCGCAACGGTCTACCTTCAACATAGTTTGTAAGATCCTCCCTAGCCAAGACAAGATATCTCATATGCCAAAGTCCCACTGGCAAAGTAACCAAGTCTACCACCCACTTGTAATGCATACATAGTGGATAAGTCGGATGCAGCTCATCACGATGTCGCACTAAAGAGTAAAGCTGGCAGTCCCTGCAAGTCTCCACAAAGTGAGAAACATCTTTATACATTCCTTTCCACCAGTATCTTTCTTTGATTTTCTCATAGGTAGCCCACACACCTCTATGTCCAGCCCATGAGCTCTCATGAAACTCTTGCATAATCTGTATTTGCATCGCTACATCACAAACTACTCTAAAGGGCAAGCCTCCTCTCTTTCTTGGATGCTTCCAAAGAAAACCATCTTTCAAGAAATACCCATAAGCCTTCCTTCTGATTTTCTTGAATTCATCATCTGTCCAATCAGCTCTTCGAGTCAATGAACTTACATATTGTCCAATTTGCAGCCATTCATCAACATAAAGTTCTTCAATAAAGGCTTCAACAGTAGATACATGACAATCATGAAGAAGGACAGAAGCAGCAAACTCTGTCTCATCATCTTCTGCAAGCATTGACTCCTCATCCTCATATCTCGCTCTAGAAAGCATGTCAGCAACTGGATTATCTTTCCCTGCTATGTGTCGAAATTCTGGATTCAATGATTTGATATAGGCAATCCACCGAAGCATCGCTATATCTGGAGTCGAGCAACTAGTAATCATGCCAAGCAAAGGCAAACAATCTGTTTCCACAATAATTGAAGCTCCAATAAAATACCCTTTGTCACACTTCAGTGTAGTGACTACTCCCCACAACTCTCTTTTAATCTGCGGATATCTCCTTTGTCGCTCATTAAGAACTTTAGCTCCAAAGCGGATTGCATACCTATTTCCATCAGCATCATCCTGTCCCACAGCCCAACCTATGTCAATAGGGCTAGTATCAACTGTCAACATGATCGGCCGTCCACACTGATAATCCGCCTTGCGTAGAGTAGGAGCTGATTGCAATAGCTTCTTGAGCTTACGCATGGCTTTTGAATGCTTCTCATCCCAATGAAATTTCTGCCCCTTTCGAAGTAGCTGATAGAGAACATCTGCAATATGAGCAAAATGAGGAATCCAAATCATGTAAAATACACAAGCTCCCACAAATCTCCGCACCTCTGAAGTAGTCGAGCAATACTCTGCAATCCTGTTTATGGCATCCACCTTTGCAGGAGAAGGCTTTCTGCCATAATATCCAACCATATGCCCAACTATGATGACTTCATTAACAGCAAAGACAGATTTTAGCCCTGAAAGTGTCAAATTTACCTCCTCTAATCGTGTCAATATTTGCTCACAAGCAATCAAGTGGTCAGCCACAAACTGTCTACATCCACGCAAATCAAGACTTTCATTCTTTTCTTCTTCAGCACAACCCTTAATAGGCACATCATCTAGAAAAGGCATGGTATACTGCATAATATAGTCTCGAAGAACTCTATGCATAGCATTCATCATATGAGCAACTGAGTTTGTAGCACCTTGTGGCAAGGTACACATTCTCACAAGACCAATAGGTGTCCGCATAGTAGTAATATCCCTGCTTTCCAAGGCAAGCTGAAACTGATCATAACCTGAATACAAGTCTCCTAGAGAATAGATGGCTCGTCCTGCAAAAGCCTCAGCAAATTCATCCACAACTGGACCTGTTCCCACATTCCTGATTGTCACTTTGTTCACGGGCTGCATATCCTAAATAAATCTCAAAGTACCATTCTTCTTTGGTACAGTAAACCACCTGTTAGAATAGGGTGCAGAAGAGGGTTCCAAAATCCCCATTTTAATCTTTTCATTCAGCAACTCTATCAGCTTTGGCAAGTGTGCTTTAGGCACAGGTATAGGACGTATATTCCATGGTACATGAGGAACAGTGAAGATGACCATAGGTGCAACCAATTCGGGACTAATGCAGCCAATTTCATGTGGAAAGAAAGCAAATGCCTTACCATGACGTCCAAGCATCTCTCTAAAACATTCTTTTTCCATTGGAAGCAAAAAATCATCATTTCCAATCTTCAATTCTGCAAGAGTTTCAGCTGTAAACTTATGTCCAATATTTGCAGGATCCCTCAACATAGGCTGCTTCATAGCTTTTTCAATCTGTTCATCACTATCAGAAGGAAGTGGGCCTGCAACCGGCTTAACCTTCTTATCAACTGTTTTATATTTTGTGTCAACCTTGGCATCATTCAAGCACTCTTTCCTTTGCTGCAATTTCTGCAAATTTTCAGTATCTTTCAACTCTGTTGAAAAATTTCAGCCTTTAGCTCTATGGACTGCATGGGTGCAGTCTGAAACTCTGTATGCAGAAATTTTTCTGCGTTCAACTCTGTTGGCTGAATGAATTCAGCCCTCGGCTCTATGGACTGCATAGATGCATCTTGAAACTCTGTATGCAGAAATTTTTCTGCATTCAACTCTGTTGGCTGAATGATTTCAGCCCTCTGCAATTCTATTAGCTGATCAAGATCAGCCATAAATTCAGTTTGCTGAGTTTTCTCAGCCTCTAACTCTGTTTGCAGCATAAAACCAGAAATTTCCTGAAACATATCCAAGGTTTGCACAGGTATGATCTTTGAACCCTTGCATACATCAGTTTTCAGCATTGCTCTTATCTCAAACAATGTATCTGCATAAGACATCCCTTCATACAATCCATCCACATGCTCTTCTGCTTGCAAGATACCTGCATTCTTCAACTCTTTCTCCTTACGACCAATGTACTGCCTGGCAGCTCTAGGCAAATCTAAAATTTTCTGATAACTTACTGAACTATCTGAAGTAAACCGAACAAAGTTATTGGAGAAAGACTGGCTGCCAGGAGGCGAGATCTCCTCTTTTCTCCGCTCCGTACCACTGGCGTCTCGCAAGACAGCGGTACCTAATGAAAATCCAACTCCTTCGCAGGTAGTGGTGCCTCACGCAAGGAGTCCCTGTTTCTCGGATGATTTACCCCAACAGTCATAAACTGAACAGCTCGCATACCATCTTTACTGTGTATCCGTGCATAAGCTGACCCATCATCCATCACTTTTGTTTCCATTCTTGCTTCTATAATGAAAGGCTGTCCAAGAATAATCGGATAAGAGCATGAATCCTGAACAAAGCAATGATAATCCTCTTCAACATTACCAATAGAAATTCTGATACTCGGACAAGCAGCATACATATCACCAGAAGTATTATTGGCGGCTCTCATGCGCCAGCCATGCTCTGCATCCATAGGCCACTTGCCACTCTCATAAACACCTCGAGCAATAAGATTAATCTCAAAACCATGATCAACTAAAGCAATCAAGGGAATTTGTTTCTCTCCAATCCTTACCACTGTCTCAGTGGTTGCTCTAGCCCAATGACTTCGTGAAAAATGGCTGCGAGGAATGAGAATAGGGGTCTCATCATCTTCATATTGCATAGGCTGCACTATTTTCTCCGATTGCGGATTAACAGAAGCATTCTCAACCATCACTGCATCATCATGCTCTTCCCCAAGAGCTCCATGCCACAATCCCTGTAAAGCAGGTCCTTCCATCGCATGTCGTTTCCTCCGCAAAAGATCCTGCATCTGATCCTGTATTTCTCTTCTAGCAATCCCAAGAGCCTCTCCAACAGTAAAAGTGACTTCACTATTCAAAATTCTTTCATGAAAAATCTTACTCATATCCGTTTGCATATCAAGGTCTGACAAGAGCTTGAATCCTGGCTCTTTTCTTGGTTGCCTCTTTTCTTTTTTCTTGTCTCCCATTGGTTGATCAGAACCTGTTTGAGCTGGAGAATTTGGCATAGGTGGAGCTGTAACAGGTGGTGAAACAAAGTCACCCCCTCTAGTCTTTTTGGAGGAGCTAGGACCCTCCTCATCTCTTCTTCTCTTTTCCTCAACCATGGCATCTAAACCCTGCGTTTTAGCCATATAAGAAAAAATAGAATACCTGTCAATAGGAGAATCCCATCCTGTTTCTCCTCGGATGCTAGAGCCCACACAAGTCATAGTAGAAGTTTGAACTTTCCCTCTTCTCGCTATCTCCAAGGCAGAAGACCATAAAGCAGAGTCTCCATCAGATTTCTGCTCAAGCTGGACTTCAAAAGCTAAAGCATCTCCTCTAACACTCACATAAGCTGATCGCGCAGCCATATCATCAACAAGCTTCTTCATACCTCCCTTACCAAAGTTCGTGTCAAGAGGAGCGCCAGTCTCTGTCAGCCATATCTTCCCATCTTGTCCCCAGAACACTACATTCTTCTTACGTGCTTCCTGAAAAGCATCACAATCTCTGTAGTGTTGGTGCTCTGTACTATCACACCAAATACATCGTCGCCCTTTCCTTTGACCAGCTGGAAACGTAGTCACTGGAGCAGGTGCTACAGCAGGTACTGACATAAGTTGCTCCTTTAACTTACCAACTTCAGCTTTGACTGCTTCAATTGTCAAATCCGCCAAGCCTTTAATAACATCATCTACAGATAAGGGCACTGGAGCAGGAGGAACTGGTGGATTCATAACAGGAGGAGTAGCTTAGGCAAAGAAGCAGCAGGGGTAGAGGAAGAAGTCTCCAAGGATTTTTCAGGAACTGATCCTGTATTTCGATGCAATCTTACTCTCCTGCGCTGCTTCTTGACAAGAGCATTCACAGCATCAATGACATGTCTCCACTCAGTCTTTAAACCTGAATTAGTAGCTTGATCTTCCAAAAGATCATCCAACTTTTCCTGTAAATCAGCATCTGCAGCTTGCAAAAATAACTCCACTTTCTGCATCTCCAAAGCTTGCTGTTCAGTCCCATCCAACTGATCATAACGGCTTTCAAACTCTCGCAGAAGAGTGATAACAGAAAGTCCCTTATTAGGCATAGAAACCCATGCTAAAAAATTCCTGCGATTCATAAGACCTGTATCCTCCAGGAAATATTCATCTTTTAATGCCTTTTTAAATTCAGCCCAACCTGCATGTGCCTCTTGAATTTCTGCAATTCGACCTTCAAGAGCGCGCACCACGATCCGCAAGAAGTAGCGGCTCCAAACATCTTGAGAAACCCCAAAAAACTTCATCTTTTCTTCATACAAATGCAGGTAAGTTGACACTTGCTGGCCATTAAACTGCTTCATCTCCTGTTGGACAACTTTCAAAGCATCCATAGCATCACTGTCCCGTTTTGCATGAGCTTGCTGCTGCATATACATGGTAAATGACTGAAACAGGTTCTTCATGACATTATCATCTGTCATCTCTTCTTGCGAGTCTCCCATCTTGCTGATGATGCAGCACTTTCACGTCGGGTTCACCAGAAATGTCGTAGAGTTCACGCAAGGGCTGCAGAACACGGGGTTCAAGGTACAGCAATGGAAGAGACTAACAAGAAGAACTCAAATTTTTGAGGTCAAAGTTCACTATATTGCTTGTCAAATGAGTAACAAGAAATTCATGTTCAGAATAATCCGAAGTATCTCATAAACTGTTTACATTCAGGTGTATGTTGACAGTTGCAGTAAGAAGGGAAACACTCTTCACATCAGCATGTTCATTTCGTAACTTGGCAGTTGCTAGATCAGCAGAGAATTTCAGAAACTCCAGAAGAACATCTCTATAATGAGGTCAAGTCCTTCATTATTTGCTGAAAAGATATCAGCAAGTCTTTACAACTTCCATCTTTTGTTGATTGGATTCATGGCTAAAGGAGAGGGCAGTGTCACAACTAAAAGTTCAAGACATTGGCACTTAGACTTGAAGAGTTCAGCTGGGCAGCAATCCCTGTGTTCAATTCTTTGAAATCCATACATACAGTGCCAATACATTGAAGAGTTCTGTAAGCAATTAGTATAACATACAAAAAAAAAAAATCTGCATTCCCTCAGGCCTGTGATATCTTCTGCTGCATTGCCTTAAGCTCTTCCTTCAAGTCTACTTTCTTATTCTTTTGAAGCATTCTATCTCCCACAGGACCTTCACGAGTGAACCCCTCTCTATCTTTTATATTCTCCTACTCTTGTTCATCACAAGCAGCTACCATATCTCATCTTTCTTGCTGTAAATGTGCAAGACCATAACAGCCTACAATGGTCAAAGAGTTGGCAGTCCTACGTGAAAGAAAGGCTTCTTCTGCCCAGCCTTTTAATACTGCAAGCTAATGATGCTTGGCTGAACCATCTGATGAGCATTCACTTATATATGTTTCATTCTTTGGTTTGCCATCCAGGGTCCTGCAGACTTCAGAAAATGCACTGAGCATCTAGGAGGCAACCACAGTTACAGTACATTCTACCAAAGTGTTGCCAATGAAAAGGGTCACCTTCCAGGCCTTCCTTGACAACATCATCATACGGTATGTCCTGATTTGAAATTGACAAGCGCAAGAAGGTGTAATTGTTCAGCTGGACATGTTCTGGATTCGATTGTAGAAGTGGAAAGCGAGGTGCAGATCGCCAGATTGTGCGAAACCAGAGATGAGGGAGCTCCATCAATGCTCGTTACGAGAGCTCATCCTACGAAAGACACAAACGGTATCTGTCAAACAGCCACACTCGACCAGTCAACCACACTCGACCAGTGCAGGCACCAAGTAGTTGCCAAGAACTCAGTGAGCTTCGAGCTTGTGGTAGCAAAGGTAAGCGTGGATCCGTTTGGCCTATGGTCGATTTGAACACAATATCACACCTTCTCTGCTCAACACCTCGATCCTCTTGACACAATTGAATATCAGAGCTGCAAAGGATACGAAAATCCTTGGGAGATAATGCATCAAGGAGACGGTGGAGGAGCTGCAGGTCAACATTCAGATTGGTTTGCATCTGCAATTTGCGCTTTGGATTGGGATCGGTCTATTCGGCTCAACGATGAATTCTGCGTTGCTCACGTTTTAGTCCCAAGACGCAGGCTCTGAGAGTCACCTTGTTGCTTCAATTTCCCTCCGTAACATGCAATTCCCAATGTTCGTCCTTTCCTCCCCACTTCGTTCTCATGATCATGGGCTCCCCACAGGCGGCCTCTTCTTCCCTCTTTCTTCCCTCCTTGTCAATAGTCTTTTTCTCCTTCTTCCCTTCCATCCATTCGAATTCTCTCCCCATCCATTTTTGCCGCCACCACTCGATAATCTTAGAGAAATCTAAGAATAGCTTTTTCTATTCTTTCCCCTTTTCTTTCTCTGTAACGGTGCAGAAAAAAACCAAGGGATCCCCCAAGCATTTGGTATTACCAAAGCATCCTTTAAACTTACTCCATAAAGTGATGTTCCTATGCCACATCCAAGGATCCCACCAGCAAACTGACCTAGAATTTACCAACAAACATCAAGCCAAGGGAACTTCCCTATACTTGCAAATCCTGTTGTCAATGCTGGGTTCACTTATGCTCCAGATATGTGCCCAAATGAAAAGATAACAAAGATGATGCTAAATGCATCACTTTCAGCAAACATATCCACCACAGCAGTCCCAAGTGCTGTACATACCCAGCAATAAGTGCATTCCAAGAGTCTTCATCTCGACAAGGGAACCCGTTCAGCACTCCTTAAGCTCTGCCCATTACACATGATATTCCTGAATTTACACCTTTGTCTTCATAGCTTAAATGTTAGCTTCTATAAAGATTCCTTTGATTCCACGGTATCCTGCACTTTTCTTCGAGTTCATCATTAAAATTATCAGCTGGATAATGTCCTTTGGCATCAGTTTTTCATATTTTTCTAATACACGCACATCATGCATCCAAACAAAATCATGCGCATGCACTAAGGGAATATATACATTGGATGCGGATTATTAAAATGCATCACACAAACAATGAATCACACACGGAAATTAACACAAATGCACAACAAAAGAAATGGAGGTGTATACGACTCGGATGCGCAGCAACACGACACCGGTCAACAAAGTTTACGGAATCCACCGTAAAACCTCACGGAATCCACTGTGGCACGGAATCCACCGTGAGATATGCCTCCTGGCATCATACCCCGGGGGTGGAATAGCAATTGACCTCAATTGCTATTAGCTCAATGTGGAGCTAACAAAGTGGGGAAAGCATTTAAGTCTCTAGCGTGCATCCATTAGGCTTCCTCTACAGGATGGTTTTTAAATTTGACTAGATATCTAGAATATCTTCGACCAGTTCTAGTGGTCATAAAGTCAGTATCTATGATAGCTTCAGGTTCAAGTATTTCAGTCTCTTCATCTAACAAAGGTGGGTTTTCGTAAACAGGGTGTACAGGTAATTGGTCTCTAAAGGGTCGTAATAAACTAATGTGAAATGTGTTGTGAATTTTCCAGTGAGGTGATAATTCTAACTTGAATGCATTGTCATTGATTTTGTGAATTATCTTAAATGGTCCATATAATCTAGGCACTAATTTCACAACTGGGTGTTTATCTACACTTTGTAATCTACGTTTTTCTATTCTCAACCAAACATAGTCATCAACTTTGAAATTCATTGCTTGTCTTTTCTTATTGGCTTGTTTGGTATATGATTGCTGGGCTTTGGCAATCATGTCTTTAACCTCATAAAAAATAGTAGCGTACATAGTAGCAATATCATCAGCACTCTGAATTCTATTTGATAAAGATGCAACAGGTGTAGACAATTTATAACCATAAATCACTTCAAACGGTGCTTTCTTTGTAGATGTGTGTGGTGTATTGTTATATGCAAACTGTAGTAAATGCAAATATGTGTCCCATGTCTGTGGTTTAGAAATAGTGTAAGCACGTAAAAGATCTAAAATAGTACTATTAGTGGCTTCTGTTTGTCCATTAGTTTCAGGATGAAATGCAGATGAGAAATCAATCTTTGTTCCTAGGTTAACAAACAAAGTAATCCAAAAGTTGTTACAAAATCTAGAATCACGATCTGAAATAATAACTTTTGGTAATCCATGATTAGTGAAAACAGTTTTCAAAAACAATTGTGTTGCCTGAGATGCTGTTAAAGTTTTCTTACATGAAATGAAATATGCTTGTTTACTAAACTTGTCTACTATAGTCCAAATCATGTCATGGTTAGCTTTAGTATTAGGTAAACTAGTAATAAAATCCATAGAAATTTGTTCCCATGGTCTTGATGGAATAAATAAAGGCATAAGTAATCCATACTGTTTACCATGATGTCTCTTAACTCTTTGACAAATCAGACATTCAGAAACAAAGTTAGATACATTAGTGTCCATATGTGGCCAATAAAAATCTTCAGTTAATGAATGTAAAGTAGATATGATACCTCTATGACCTTGGTATGGAGGACAATGAATCTCATTCAAAACAAAAGATCTGAATGGAACTGTAACACATAATCTCTTTTCATAAAACATGAATCCATCATTATAAGACAGTGAATCAATAGGAATCCAGTTATTTCCAACTAATTTATTCCAATCAGCATGAAAAGTAACATCCTGATGATAAGTATCTTTCATAGGAGTTTGAGAATCAAATGATATAACAGAGATATTATGAATGGTGGGTCTTCTACTTAATGCATCGGCCACTACATTTTCTTTACCTGGTTGATATTGAATAATGGGATGAAAACTCTGAATAAAAGCTGCCCATTTGATATGTCGGTCAGATATTTGAGGTTGACTAAGTAAATGTCTAATACTTTGTTGATCAGTCTTAATCATAAACTCAGAACCCATTAAGTAATGTTTCCATTGTCTTAAAGCTTGTACCACAGCTAATAATTCTTTATAGTATGTGGAATATTTAAGTTCAGAAGGTTTCAGTTTACAACTAGAATAGGCTATGGGATGATTATCCTGCATAAGTACGGCTCCTATTCCAGATCCGTTAGCATCAGTAACTACTAAAAAGAATGGTCTATTAAAATCAGGTAGTTGTAATACATGAGCATGGGTTAATGCATGTTTCAATAAGTCAAAGGATTTCTATTGATTAGCAGACCAATGATAAACAATACCTTTCTTTAAAAGTTTAGTCAAAGGCAAAGCAAGTATTGAAAAATTTCGCACAAATTTCCTGTAAAAACTAGCAAGACCTAGAAAAGAACGTAACTCATGCACATTCTTAGGTATAGGCCAGTTCAATATTGTTTCTATCTTCTTAGGGTCAACCTTAATACCATCTGATGACACAATATGACCTAAATATTCAATTTCTGTTTTAAAGAACTCACTCTTTTCTGGATTAGCATACAATTAATTATCTTTCAACAACTTGAAAACCAAGGACAGATGTTCATAATGTTCTTTCTCATTTTTACTAAACACCAAGATATCATCAAAGAATACAATAGCACAATGCTGATATTTCAAAAATATACGATTCATCATTCTACTAAATGTAGCAGGTGCATGAGTCAATCCAAAAGGCATCACTAAAAATTCATAATGACCAAATTACGTTCTAAATGCAGTCTTGAATATGTCAGACTTATCTAATCTCACCTGATGATAACTAGATTTAAGATCTATTTTACTAAATATGGCAGAACCTTGCAGTTTATCCATAAGATCATCAACTCTAGGAATTGGATATCTATTCTTTACAGTAAGCTTATTTAAAGCACGATAGTCAATGCACATACGATAAGTATTATTCTTTTTCTTTACCAACAAAACAGGTGCACCAAATGGAGAACTACTAGGTCTAATCAATCCTCTATTTAGTAATTCCTCAACTTGATTTTGAATTTCTTTTTGCTCTATCTGGTTATGCCTATATGGTGCTTTACAAGGTGGTTGTGTACCAAGAATTAAATCTATTTTGTGGTCTTTAGGACGTGAAGGAGGTAAACCAGGTGGTAGATCTTCTGCAAAACTGTCTTTAAATTGTGCAAGAAATTCTTTATGCCTAGGGTGCATATGTTTTTCTTTAACTTGCAGTTCATTCACCCAAGTTAAATAAGATTTGCTACTTTTGCGTAATGCACGTTTAGCTTGAGTATGAGAAAGCAGTGGAAAAGCATTAGATGCATGCATACCATACAATGTAATATGTTTTCCTTGAAAATGAATATTAATTGAATGCGTGGAATAATCTATATCAGGGTTATGCTGATGACGCCAAGGCATACCTAGAATAATATCATTGGACTGTAATGGTACAACTAGAAAATTCCTTCTTTCAATATATTCACCAATTTGAATTTCTAAATCATGCACTTCTTGTGTCCCATTATACCTTGTGCCTAAGAATGCTGCTTTAATGCGATAATGCGTAGGAACAGTTTGTAATTTCAATTCTTTCACTAACTTTGCAGAAATAAAATCATGAGTACTACCATCATCATGCAAAATAATCTTTTCTTTTCCATGCACTAAACATTTCATTGTCAACAAAGAATGTGGAGTTGGCATACCTGGTAAAGTATCCGAAGGAGTAGCAATGTCGTCTTCATCTTTCATAAAGTCAGGCATTTCTTCATGTTCTTCATCTTCCATTACTCCAAGATAGTTGATATGGACAGGTGGCTTCTTCGATTGGCAATTAGCTACTAGATGTCCAGGTTGGTGGCATTTGTAACACACTATAGGTTTGGCTTTAGATACATTGTTTGCAATGGCAAGAAGTCTAGGAATATTAGGATTTGGTTGTGAAGTTGGCTTAGGGTTTTGATTGGTATTTGATGGTAAAGCAGGTGGTTTTTCCCAAGACTTACGGAAAGATGATGAAGGAAATCGACCTTGATTAAATCTTCTAAAATTTGAATTGAATTGCTTAGATCCATAGTTACCATTTGCTTGAAATTGTTGTGGACGCTTGTCTCTTCCTCGAAGCTTGTCTTTAGTGTCATGAGCTAAAGAAATTGTATCTTCAAGAGTTGCAGGCTTGAACATATTGACTTCAGCGTAGTAATTCCCAAGTAATCCAGATATATACTTGTGCTTGTGAGTCGCTTCATGTACGTCTTCAAGCATGCGTAACTGGAGTAATGCATTCCAAAAGTGTTCGGTGTACTGAGGAATAGGCTCACGATCTCTTTGCTGAAGAAGGTCCCATTGCTTTATGGCTTTTTCATGGAATTGTGGAGGAAGGAAATTCTGCATAAACTTCTTCTTGAAACTCTCCCAGGTAGTGGGACAATCTATGCTCTTACGAACCACGGTCCACCAAAGAGATGCTCTATCCCCACTAAATGATTAGTGACACACTTGATTTTATCTTTTTCAGCGTATGTTTCCTCATGAAAGTAATCATCAAACTGACTGATGAATGCAAGAACAGTTTTTCCCTCTCGAGTGCCATTGAAAGTACGGAATTTGAAATTTCTTTTACTTATCTTTGTTTCTTTGCGGATGGATTGAGCTTCGAGAGTCGCATCGATGGTACTTCGGATAAGATCTTCAAATTGTGGTTCCTCTTTGTCGGTAGTCGATCTTTGTAAATTGGCCAATTGAACTTGCAATGCTTGCCGGGCTCTTCATTCTTCATCCAACTGCATCATAATTAAATCCAACTTTTGCTCCATCGTAGGTTCAGGAAGATCGCCTTCAGCCATTAAATCATCCATATTTTGTTCCATCATCCTGCAAAACTTCAAAAGACCTCACACTCTCAAAATCCAATTATCGGGATGAGCGTAGCTCAAGATCGGGTGTACAAGGCTTATATATTTTTGTGTGTGGCTTTCACAGTCTTCGTCTTTGGCTATTGCGGGATTTGTAATCTTTGAAAAATCTGCGTTTTGACCTTCTGCGTGTGCTGAAACTGGTTCAGCAAGTCTGCGTATGCAAACAGTACCTTCCAGGGAGAACAACTTTCCAGTTCGGTACTTCTGCGCATGAACAGTCTTTATAGGAGTTCTGAACACAAGTCAGCTCTGACTTCAAGTTACTTGCCAGACTTGCAGAGTAAGTAATTTTTAACTTGCTGAATCTAAACTTGTAAACTTTGAAGATTTTGTGTGAATTTGACTTATAGTAGTAGGCTTTGAGCTTGATTTGCCACGACGTCGAATTTTAGGAGGGGGGCGTTTTTTGATCCGCGAAAATCACGGAATGGCCGCCCTGATGCCGTCGACTGAAATTTTTGAAGCTTTTAAGCTTCTTTAAGCTTAATAAGCTTTATATTAAGCTTTTATGCTTATGAGTTTTAAAACTTATCTCTGTGTATCCACGACTTGGAGAAGAGGATGTAGGAGTGGTCCTCCGCTGTTGCAGGCCGGTCCTTCGCAATCAGAGGCTGGAAACAGAGGTTCTTGACCGCCAGAAATCCACTCGTATCGTCCGTTTGCGATGAGATTGACCGTAGAGCTCGATCGTTCCAGGAGCTCCGCCTTCGCACAAGATGGGTAGCGATTGGAAGCTCTCAATCTCAACTTCGCTCTGATACCACTTCTGCGCAGATCGAATGCCGTATACTCGCGTAGTGAATGCTGGAAGGTCCCCAAGAATAAAAGAACTCTACTTTTTGCACAAAACTCAAGGTAAAAAGCATGCACGACATGAACAAGAGACTAATTGGGTGCAATCTCCCCCCATGCCTTGTGTGAGCGCTCCACAAAGCATGTATTTTATGTATTAATCATCTTCAAGCTCAAATAATAGCCCAAATTACAAAGTAGCACGCTTTTGGCTTTTGAGTTTGCTTTAGCATAAAATAGAAATAAAGCTAATGGGCGGGCGCCCAAAGAGTCAGGCGTACCCAGTACAATGTCCAAATACAAATATCATAATCGTGCGCCCATGCGCATACAAAATAATAAATAAATATCCAATGCCTCGATAAATAGGCGCAACAAAATATAAGTGATAACTCGAATACACGCTATCCTCCAATGCTTTCCTCCGCCATTGCTGCTATCTCTGCACATCAACTGAAGCATTCACAATCGTTAGTAAAATAATACAATTAAACTGACAAAAGTGAATACCTAGCAGTCTTCAGCTACATAAATAAATCAATTGGTTAGAAATCAATCCTAACCTTAATTTATTATGAGTGGGCACTCTAAACTCATAAACGTTTATTAATTTAATATGTATTTTGCGGAATCACCCGCTATGGAATCACCCATGTACACACTAAATTAATGAAACGCCCGAAAAGGATAGGCGTCCCCATCAACTTCTCGCACAAAGAATCCACTTTGTGTATGAGCCCCGGTCAACAAAGTTTACGGAATCCACCGTAAAACCTCACGGAATCCACCGTGGCACGAAATCCACTGTGAGATATGCCTCTTAGCATCAGATGGATTGTGGTAAAAAAGGCCTCATTTCTAAAAACTACTTTAAAAAGAAGGCTGAAATTAGAGATGGAAAAAAGCAACAAGGAAATTTTGCATCTAATAGATAGAAATAATAATGACAAAAGTAAATAGTTGTTTGTTACATAGCACTGTATGAATGCTATGACTATTGATGCTTCATCAAAGAATGATATATGGTATATAGACTCATGTGTCTCTAACCATATGACTTCTCATAGAGAGTTGTTTAGAGAGATGCATAGTCCAATGCCTCTGAGATATGTGGAGACATGGGATGATATAGTTCACCCTATTACTAATGCTGGAAATATTCCTTTGAGTATGAAAATGGTAAAACTAAGTACTTGTCTAATGTATTATATATGCCAAATACTACAAAAAATTTGGTTTCTCTTGTGTCAGATGGTAGAACAGGGATTGCAGATATGGTTCACATTTGATGATTGTTACATAGAAGATCCTAAAAATGATTACAAGTTGATTACAAAAGGAAAACATGCTAGAAGATTATTTTCTCTTGATGTAAGACTACCTAAAATGGATGTTTCCATGTTTACACAAGGTTTGGGTATTGTGACTGAAATTGAAATTTGGCATAAGAGAACTGGGCATGTGAATGTGCAATAGTTGAAAGACATGTAATCAAAATAGATTATGGATAGCTTATCCAAGTTTAGGATTGGTGGGATACATAAAGTATGTGAAGCATGTCAATTTGGAAAGCAAGCAAGGCATGTATTTCCATATGAGAATCATCTATGAAAGAAGCCAGCCACTTGAATTGATACATTTTGATGTATGGGGTCCTACAAAGACTACAACTTTGAGTGGTTGCAAGTATTGTGTTTTCTTCATTGATGATCATACTCATAAATTATGGGTTTATGCGTGAAAAAAGTGAGATGTTTACTCACATTAAAATCTTTAAGAATTTGATTGAGCAAGAAACAAGGTTGCATATTAAATTTTAGCCTAAGGTTGGATCGAGGGTGATAATATCTCTAAAATGAGTTTTTTTTTTTGTAGAAACATGGTATGTAGAGGTAGTATAGATGTATATATACTCCACACCAAAATGGCGTTAGTAAGCACAAAAATAGGCATATTGCAAAGGTGGCTCATGCATTGATATTAGAAAGAAACTTGCCTCTTTAATATTGGGCTGAAGCAGTTGCTATTGATGTATACATTATGAACATGATACCCACTCCTATTGTACGTGGTATGACACTTGAAGAGAAGTTTACGAGTAGTAGAATGCTAAATCTCTCCATCTAAAAGTATTTGGATGTATTGCTGATGTGCATATTCCTAATGAGTTGCGCAGTAAATTAGATTTGAAAGTAGAAAAATGTATATTTGTTGGATATTCTATAAAGAAAAAGGGATATAGATATTATAACCATGTTACATGTGAGCTCACAGTTAGCAAGGATGCTGTTTTTGATGAAATGAGTAGCCAATATAGTAATATGAAATATGAAGTTGGGATTAGTAAGCATGCGAGTAGGTTGGGAAAAAAATAGATCAACAATCAGAAACATTGAGTGGACTAATCACAGGTCAGCAAATCATAGTCCTATTATGATAGATGTATCATCAAGTTTCGCTTATGTTGATACTGATTCAAATGGCTTTAAGTAGAGCTTGAATAAGGAGTTTGGGATTCTGTCTATTAAAACACTTGGTGTGGGGGAGGCACAAGAGGTTGCTAAAGTAGCTAGTAGTGATCCGAATCCACACATGCCATGTAGAGTAAGAAAGCCAATGCATAGACAATTGACATATGATAGCTATATAGCTCATCACTATGCATAGATGGCTAAGGTTGTGTAGGATGTGGAATCCACTTGTTTTAAGCTTGCAGTGGGTGATAAGTATTGGGATTATAGTATGGATGAAGAAATGGCTACACTTATGGATAATGAAACATGGAAGTTGGTGCCTTTATCTAAAGGTAAGAAATCTAATGGATACAAATGGATTTACAAGGTCAACAAGCATAAGTCAGATGTATCTATTGAGTGCTATAAGGCATGACTGGTTGCCAAAGGGTATGTGCAAACTCATGATACTGATTATAAGAAGACTTTTGCTCTAGTAGATAGAATGGCCACTATAAGGGCTCTCATAATAGTGTTTGCATTAAAATGTTGGTTCATGCATCAAATGGTAGGAATGCATTCTTAAAAAGGGATTTATTAGAGAAAATTTATGTAGCACAACCACTTGGTTATGTAGATGAAAATCATCCAAATTATGTATGTAGGATTTGTAAGGCCTTAGGGCTAAAGCAAGCACCTAGAATATGGCATGATAGGATTGCAAAATCCCTTGTCAGGATTGGATTTTGCAAAGCACAAGCTAATCACTCACTCTATGTCTATGAGAGTGATGTAGGTATTGTGGTTATTACTATATATGTGGATGATTTGATCATTATGGGTGATAGTGAGATAGAGAATGACCATATGAAGGGTCTCCTCAAGAATGAATTTGAGATGAAGGATTTGGGAGAGCCACACTATTTTCTCAGCATTGTGGATGTGAGATATGGCTAGAGCATGAGGGACGAGCCTTAGTTCCACCTTGTGTTTGTGTTAAAGTGGAGTTTTTATCACTTTTATAAAGAAAAACACATAAAAAATGCTTCCTACACCCATATCAACGCATGCATAACCTAAGAAGTAGGGAGAAGGAGGGGTTTTGAGGGTGAATAATTACTGATAAGAGTATAAATTCTAATATTTTGTTAATGCATGGCATATAGGGATACTATGGTTTAAGTTTAAGAGGGTGTAGCAATATGAGAATGCTCGGTGTGCTGACCCTCAGCAACGCAGCATTATGTGTAGATTAAAATCATTGAAAGAAATGTCTTTGCACCTCACAATGTTTATTTCTAAATGATAAAATGATTGAGCGCTATGGTTTACACACAATTGCATTGCACACAACTCATGGTATCATTATTGGATGCATTGCAATTGTATTCATGCATATGACCTATGTTGAGTATGTGAGATATCCTAAGCTGCAAGTTTAGACGATCGATTTTCTTGGGGGATATTAAGTGAGAAAAATATCTATATCTCTTGAAACATTTGAAAACAAGAGTGGAGTTTGTGATGTACGTGCTATTTGCATTAGTAGCACATTAAGGGGCCAATCCTCGAGGTGTAGGAGAGCCGCAATGGGGCCATGGCATTCAATCGAGGGGTGCCTCCTCTGTCTGTGCTTACATGGTGTTTTACACTTATATGTATAGGGACTCTCTCTTTGAGGAGTGTGGGGAAGGCTCAACCATTGGATTACAATCCAAAAAAAATGGAAAATTTACTATAGAATTTAGGGTAGTGTGTCCCTTAGATGCTCCATGGTTGCAAGGCCAAGAGGATGATCCTAAAAGAAATATGTTGTTTAAGATAAACTTTGTGCCCAATCAAACATGATTTGAGAAAAGATGAAATGTCAGATCCATGCCATGAAATCAAATAAGCGATGTTCCACGCTAAAAGATTCCCAATCAAACATGATTTGAGAAAATATGTAATGTCAGATCCATGCCATGAAATTAAACAAGTGATGCTCCACACTAAAAGATGGATGCACTAGAAAATAGGGTGCCTAGCTTATCTACATGTGTGTATACATCATGCAAAATGCTATCACAATTCCTTAATTAAATTAAATCCTTAACCTCACCTCTCACTACTCAGCAAGATAAAGATCCTACTCTATTACACCCACCCCTCAAAATCTCACAGTCTCTCAAGAAAAATAATGGTCCTCAAGATGTTGACCAAGAAAACAACCCATCTCACAATTGAGGGCGTCCTTCACGACCCTTAACTCACCCAACCACCTTTCCACTCACCCTGAGGTTCCTATTGGAGTGATGAATATTCCAACTCTTGTGTATGTAAGAAACATTTCTCAATGAAGGTGCTCTCTCAAGTGCACATGCATCTAGGGTTTATTTCATATAAATGCAGTGGGCCTTATGCCATGCTAGTGCTCAACGATGGTGGAAATTGTGCATCAACCCAACCCATGGCATGGAAGTAATTGATAAGATTAGGAGACAACCCCTGAGTATAGTGCATTGGACAAGTGCAACATGAAGTGCTCGAAAACCCAAAAACCTTGTGATGTGCAAGAGTATCAACAAAAAATATTCCAAGATGTTCAATAGCTACCAACAAACTCTATCTCCAACAACGTGTCCAAAAAATCTCCAATCTCAACCAAGGCTATCAAGTTTTCATACTTAAAAAATCCAAATAAAATGACAAAAATATTTCCTAATCTACACAAACACAAAAAATCGAGATAAAAAACTACAAAACAAGTAGTTACGCAAATAGCTAAGCTAACAAAAATCCAACCTAACGATAGTTTACTAGGGATCTTTAGTTTTTACAAAAATGCTTGACACTATCTCTTCTACCTTTGAAATATTCTTCAAAAGGAGACTTTCCAAAAGTAGGCAAACCGAGATATTGTTATATTTGATATGCAATATATCCACCAAATTGAAAACAGACAAGAGGGGAGATAGGTGAAGAACCCAAGAGCATACACACAAAAGCAATGAAGACTTGAGAACATAGAGTGATAGTGTTGAAATCTTCTTCTTCTTCTTTCTTCTTCACCCACTCAAAAGAACTAAGACTAAAATATGATAAAAGAGTAATATAAAAGTATTAGAGTGTATGTACATGTGGTCACTAAGTCTAAACCGGCTAAGGAAAGAAGAGATCTCACAATAAATATGGCATAACCAAGGGTAGACTACATGGGTATAGTCCAATTGTAGAATCACTAGCATATCCTCACATCGATTACCTAACATGCTAGTAAGTAGCATAGCGAATGCCATCTCACATAGAGCTTAACATCTAAATGCTCCCCCTCTTAGCATGTAGATCAAGCTTCCATCTCTTTCTCTCTTGATCAGGGTGGTGTACTGAAGATGCACAAATACATCCAAAAATGGGGCGCAAAACAAAAAATGGCCCCTACTCCTGTCAGGCAAGAGTTTCTATTTTTTTTCATTTGCATTTCATTTCATGTCATTTATTAAACGTCCACTTTGAAAAACCACTTTCACACTACTCTGCGAGGGTTTTCAACATGTTTGATGAAGAAACACTCTCGGAATTGCGATCCGACTAAATGGCTGGCTCCATGACATTGAAACCTATAAACCTTGACTGCATCGCGTACTTTTCCCTCCCCAATCACATAGCTGCTTTAGAGCACTAAACCTTGTGGGGATTAAATGGGGGTTAAACGACCTCCGATCAACGAAGGGAGACTTGCATTGGATTCCTGGCATCAAAATCCACGTAGGAAAACTCTAGCAGCTTGACCATCCTCCACCATTCAATTTTGTATGAAAATTTGGTCCTTGACACCTCTCGATTACTTTTGCGCTTCAAGAATGGGCTCAAATGCTTCAAAAACGGGTCCCAAAATCCAACTCTCAAAAGATTAATGATAAAGATTATTATAGTAAAAGCAATCAATGTCATGTGTATGGATCAATTGTGGACATCATCAAAATTGCATTTGTTATGGATTAAGAAAGTAAGCAAGCTACATAAGTGAATAGCAAGATGATGGCTTTCGAAGAGCATGGTCTTTTATGTTTTGAATCTAATTTCGAAGGATTATTTTCCTTGGTACTTTTATTGCACTCCTATGATATTATTTTACCCATCGATTGATAAAAAAGGAGTATGATTCACTCAACACATTTATCTTAAAAGGGTTGCAACTAAAAACCATCCAGCAAAAACAAATTAGTCAAAGAAATCCTTTATTTTGGTCTTGCCATGGTGAAGGGTTATGATTCTGTTTCTGGTGCTAGAAGAATTGTGAGCTAAATGTTTAGTGGGCTTTGAGTCACAAATTCTCAAAATTGTGGAAGAAAGTCCTAGTTGATGTGAGATAGGGCTCAAAGAAAGTTAAAAAATTGCTATGGATCTATTAGATATTGCTATGCAATTTAAAAATAGATATACGGATCAATTGGCAACTAACAAAGTTTTCATTCCAAGCTATTGCATGTCTTGCTAATGCAGGAGATTATGCAAGTAAAGACCTTATGGGAGCTATTTATGGTGTCACAAAATCCAAAGCAGAAGCTACATTGTTGGGAGGGCACATTGGTGAGGGGAGTTCGAGTACAAGATTGGGGAGACAATCCATCAAAGAGGAGTGGTTGTAGCATTATAGGAGCTGCCTTGAAGTGGGCCATTTGCATGGAGAAAGGGCATTGCATTAGAGAATTGACTACAGAGTTTAGAAGAGACTTGGGAGAGGTGATAGGCTAGCTGATACACTGAGTCATTAGCACGAAGGAAAGGAGGACAAAAGCATGATCAGAAGGTGACGAATTACAAGAAATCATTTGGGTCTTAATTTTTCTAATGATTTTTGAATATTCAAGATGTGGAAATATGATGGTTTAACAACATTTCACGAAACGAAGACAAAGGGTGGCAAAACAAAGAACGAAAAGCTTAAAAAGGATTTTGAAAAGCTTATAAGCTTTAAATGATCTAAGGCTATTCATTTTCATAATGAAAATAGGTTTTTAAAAGCCTCACAAAAGGCTAAAACAATTGAAATGCTTTTAAAAGCTCAACTTGTGTTATGTGAAGAGCGAAACTATATAAAGGAGTGATGAGAAGGCTAAGGGGCCTTTCTCTTGCTATCCAAATTCATATCTAGTGTGAGGAGAGTGGAGGGTCCCATACAAGTGTATGTATTTTCATATGTGCTGATTGGGCTTGCCAAGACATGAATACTAAAGAGTCGGAGTGTTGTACAACCCCAAAGAGGTACGAAGTGATTGTTATTTTGGACTCAAGCTTAAATATTTGATGTTGTCGATAATTTTTGGTCATTTTGTCTCATGTGTTGATTGTGCTGTGTTTGTGAGACATTGAAAATTCTCATTTTTGAGTCATCCTTTGACCAAGTTGATTCCCTAACAAGCACTCCTTAACAACTATGTTGCTAACAGGACTATGAATCATGTCAAACTCTAAGAGCCATACCAAAATACTTGCAGTTGCTAAGAAACTCAATAAGTATCATCTTAGCAATGACCCACCATATAGCTTCATGGAGTAGTTCGAGCAAGTATGTGAGGTGAATGGCCTCATGGACCTTGCTCAATGAGGACAAGCTTTTGGGCTTTGCCTAGGAGAAAAAGGATGAATGTGGTTTACTAGCCTAGACAACATCAAATGTAATAATTTCAATAACCTCAAAAGTCTCTTCATCAAGAGGTTATCCAAAGCAAGGTACTCTAACAACCTCATCATTAGGCTGATAAATGTCATCCAAAAGGATAAGGAGGATATCTGAGACTATGTCACCCACATGTAGAGTCTCTTTATTAACAAAATCCGAATGCAGAGAATGACCTAATGAATGAGTAGTCTCCACTGTATTTATAAATGAAATATGAAGGAAAGAGCTCTAAAAGGCCTTGGTGAGCAACTCAAACCTACAAAGGGAGGTGCTAGCTAGGGTCTTTGAAGAAGCCATATGCGTGGATGGCCTACTCAAGAAGAGAAGCTATAGAACCATGAATCTAGATGGCACTATCTCTAGATCCTTAGAGAGAGCTACAACCATTAGCAAGAGATCTAGCCAAAGCACACAAGATAAGGGAAAGATATCAACCAGAGCCAAGAGTTGGCAGACATGAAGCTGGAGTTGGCTAAGCTTCAAGAGATGATGAGAAGGCCTACATGACCTCATGTGCAATGGGTGCATTATGGAGGAGATCACCTCCTAGCCGAGTGCTTAGATCCTAGGTCAAGACCATGTGCTAATTGTGGTAGGTTTGGCCATGACATGATGCATTGCAAATTGCCAAGAAAATTTTCATACCCACAATTGTATAATCAGCCACACTATTTAGGGAATAGACTACCAAACTTTGGAAGGGAGATCTATTAGCTCTCTCAGCACTCAACGACTCAAAGGGAGCCATCCTTAGGATGGACATCAACCCTACATGAATACCTAGACCACTTGGACCCATCATGACCCATCCATCAAGAAACACTATGATACATTATGTAGAGGAGCCAAATAAGGATGAAGCATACGTGAACCCTTACATCTCGTACAATGAAGAGGGTAACCCCACCTTGATGGATTTCAAACTAGTTTCGATGATGGTGCTAGGCACGGGAAGAGGTAGAGGTCTAGGAGGACATTACCAAGAACCCATTGTGTGCTAGACTTGTGGTCACCCATGGCATATCTCTTCTCATTGCCTCAAAAAGGAGCAAGCCAATCAAGACAAAGCAGACCTCAAATATCCAAAGTGTGGGATCACACACTTGTACACAATCCCCTAGGCAAAAACCTTCCATTAGTTCAGTAATTGTGACATCTCTACTCTTGGGGCTATTTAGAGTTGAGACACTTGATGGTGAGGCCACCCCAATTTTTTTGAATATCATGACCCGAGCACAAATGAAGTAGGCCGATATCTCATTACTCAAACCTAGCAACCTTGATGCAACTTTAATAGGGAAGAAGAGGCATAGGAGAAGGAGAAAGAGAGCTGAGATGAAGATAACGCTTAAGACAAATAACACCACCACATTACCCAAGGGGAAGCAAGTCATGGATGCATAAGTGAAAACATCTACACCTAAGATGATAGAAAAGGGGAGTGCCAAGGTTGGGGAGTATCCCAACCCGAGGCATCAATTGGAAGTAGTTAATAAGGTCAAGGAGTGGGTGAGGGAAGCCCAAGGGCACTTAAAAGATGCTGAACATACTACCATAGAATATGAGATTGATGAGCTCTTTAGTGTGAGCACACTAGTCTTGCCTACGTGATTAAGATCAAGAGATGTGGTTTATCATAGAAGATGAGATCGATGAGCTCTCTAGTGTGAGCACACTAGTCTTGTCTACGTGATTAAGATCAAGAGATGTATCTGCACCCCATATAGCAGCATAATAGACAAAGCCTAAATGCCACCAGCAGGCAGACTAGATGAGATTACTGGCAAAAGAGTGTAGATCCTAATAAAAATCAAGCGGTTGCCAACATGCTCATGACGTTGATATCAACCCCTTGTGACTCTACCTCTGGGAGAGTTGCTTAGGCAAAAGACAATACTATGGCAAGTGTTGAAGTAGCGGGTAGAAAGACTTGATGAGCTTGGAGCGACCAACTTCCCTAACCACAACATAGTAACACACATACCCAAGTTGACCCTAAACTAAGTGCCTAAGTCCTTACACATGAATGCTTCTGGGAAAGGCACAGAAATGGGGGATTTTATTTTTGTGAGCTTTCATTTTCGTTCTTTTGCAATCATACCTTTCTTTTCAATATTTTTTGTGCAAGATACTAATTCTACAAATAAATACCTCTACATAACATATCTCCACGTGGGAGTATCCTAAGTCATACATGATTTGCATGCATAGATTCATAGTATGATTACTAATTCATACTCAAGATGACACTAAAAGAAAACAAAATCAACATGGCATATTCTCACTATAACCAACCAAATCAAATATCGTAATGCATGCAATCTCTTAGGCAGAGTCTCCTTTTTGTGCTAGCAAACATTTTTCAACATGATATATCGACCACCGTCACTTGAGCTTCCACGTGGAGTTTAAGGAAATGTAATGTTAGGGAAAGAAAGACCAATACAGTCATGTGCCAACCACATTGTTAAATGGTATGGTATCAACACAATAAACCATGAAGTGGAATGTCAGACTAAACAATGTAGTAAGGTTGCATGGCATACTCCCAACCACATATATTCACATGGCATAGTCATTGATCAAACTCTAGTCACATGACAAAGAAAATGATACACATATAAAATCAAAAATAGAATGAGACATCTATAGTCTCTCAATTAAAGCCTCTCCCTCAGCATGATATTAGTCCACACGCAATGGTGGACAAACACTCCCCATAGAGCACATTTTCTACCTCTAGAAACATGCAATGTCTCATCTCCTTTGCATTGGCCTGTGCCAAACCACTGCACCCCGTAAACACATCCAAGACAGTCCTAGCACCCGATAAATGTAGCCAATAACCATCTAACCCTATCATCAATCAAGATATAAAATGTTTATGGAAATGCAAGTAGAAATAATGAAAAGACCCCCATAAGGAAAACCTGAGAGTAAAAACATACAAGACTACTTACCGATAGCAGGGTATAACATGACTAGCACGATGCCAAAGGCACATAGTAAGATCAAGTACCTATTCACAAGTGGAAATAGAATAAGTGGTCCAAGTTTATGTTTAAAGAATGCAACACAAACCTTGTATAACATACAACAATATATTCAAAGCACTTATTAACTTCATCACTATCTTACCATCTCTCTAGTAACAAGATGGTGATAAGCCTTGGAATTACACATGAGCATCCAAATGTGGTGAAGCACAAGCCCCACGCTCATTGCATCTAGAATGAACTCACCTATATGCTCTACCAAGCACATAGTTGTTGAGATATCGAGCTCCACTCGTGATATGCCAGGGTGACCGTTGTGCGGTTGGTACACCACCCATGAATAATAGCTACATGATAGCTATCCTTATCTACTCTAGTTCGTGGCTCAGTTAGTATGCCACCTTAGTTAGTTGAGTTTGGTTTGAGACCCATATATAGGGTTCTTCTATTTCTTTGTACTAGAGTTCTTTTTGGCTTACACAAACTAAGAAGAGGAAAACTGTTTTCAGCCTCCACCCTTGTGTGTATTCCCCCATTGTGCAAGCAAGAAAGCTACAACTGAGACTCCTTCCTTCTCTCCCACAATCTTGACATGGTATCAGAGCCTTCTTCATGGTAAGGAGCTCAAGAAAGCAAGCCAAGCTCGTGGTGTTCTGGTAAGAGGAGCAGTGTTGCTTTCATTTTCTGTTTTGAGAGCAGATCTCTGCAGGTAGCATAGCCAGAAATTGCAAGAGTGCAGTGTCTCAGGTTGAGACGCCCTTCGCGGTGAAGCAAGAGGGCAGTATATACTGCGGGTAAGGGCTTTAGCCCTGGCGACCCTATTTTTTTTATTTGAGGCCATTTCGGGGCCTGTTCTGGAGGCGGAAGTTTTCTGCACGCACTCAGGAAAAGGCCCAGTTTTATGCTGTGCAGCCACTATTCTACAGGTTGGTGAAAAGTTACTGTAGAAATTGCATCGTATGCTTGTGTGCAGAGACATTGGAAGTTACAGAATCATCCTTGGTTCCTGTTTATGCAAAATTGTCACTAGGAAGTGACTGTGTGGTCAAATACCACTTTCGCCAGTTTTGCAGATTTGCCCTTGTGAGGGTGAAGCTGTGTTTTTTGCAGTGACAGAATTTTTTGCAGTATTCTGTAATGGCGTTTGATTCTCTTTCACAGATTGTAACTGAAAAGCTTGACAAGAACAACTTCCAAGCATGGAAGTTTAGAATGACGAATTTCCTTATGGGAAAAGGATATTGGGAATTTGTTGCAGGAAATGAAGAAGAACCAATTCTTCCTGATGTTCCCAATCAACAGCAAATGCAAGCATTCAAAGCATGGCATGAGAGAGCCAGGAAAGTTATGTACTGGCTATCTATCAATATTTCAGACTCTATGATTGTGCATATTCAGGATGCAAGTACGCCAAAGGAGGCATGGGATACTTTGTCAAAAATGTATAGCACAAATACGTAAGCCAGGAAAATGCAGCTCAAGCAAGAGTTGCATAATGTGCAAAGAGAAAATATGAGCATCAATGACTACTACATGAAGGTGAAGAAGATTGCAGATGCACTTGCTTCCATTGGATCGCCAGTGGAAGATGATGATTTAGTTTCTGTGACCTTGAATGGTCTAGGAAAGGATTATGCACAGTTTCGGACATCTATTTCACTTCGTGAAAGATTTCCTGATTTTAAGGAGTTGATTGCTCTTCTAATTTCTGAGGAGAAGAGAAATGGTGGTGCATCTTCTTCAGGAGGAACTTCAAAGGAAGCTGTCTTCTACTCAAATGCTGGAAGAGGTAGAGGCAGAGTTAGAGGAGGCCGATTTGGAGGCCGTGGTAGAAATCAGAATATGCAGCAAACTCAAGAAAACCAGTCCTATGGAGGAGGACGTGGTAACTCTAGAGGCAGGGGGAGCCAAAGAGGTTGTGGTGGATGGCAAAGAGGCCAAAATGCAAACAGTAATATTGAATGCTACTTCTGTGGTAAAATGGGTCATATGGCTAAGGACTGCTATAAAAAGCAGAATGACATCATGAATGAAAAACTGCAACAAGGAAATTATGCATCTTCTAGTAGACAGGGTGATGACAGAAATGAGCATTTGTTTATGGTGCAGCACATGAACAATTCTGTGACAAGTGTAGAAGAAAGCAACGATGTGTGGTATGTTGACTCAGGTGCATCAAACCACATGACAGGTCATGCAAAATGGATGGAGGATGCAAGAAAAATGGAAAAACCAGGATTTATGGAGATTGGTGATGATACTGCACATCCTATTGTGCAGATTGGAAAAATTCCTTTGTCTATGCAGGATGGGAAAAAGAAATACCTGTCTGATGTATTTCATGTCCCGAATATCACCAAGAATCTGGTTTCTGTTGGTCAAATGGTTAAGCAGGGCTTGCAGGTCAGATTTAATCCTCATGGATGCTTTGTTGAGGATATGAAAAATAAAGGTCGCTTGATAGCAAAAGGAAACAAGAAGGGCAGAATGTTTACGTTGGATGCAGACATGTCTGAATTGAGTGCAGCAATGTTTGCACATGGGACCGGTGTAGTTGCAGATATTGATATCTGGCATAAACACATTGGTCATGTTAATGTCCAGCGACTTAAATTAATGCAGGCCCAAAATATTATTGTAGGATTGCCTAAATTCAAGGTTGTAGAAATGCATAAGGTATGTGAAGCCTGCCAATTTAGAAAACAGGCAAGGAAACCATTTCCTAGACATGTTCAAGAGAGTGAGAAGCCATTGGAATTAATCCACTCTGATGTGTGGACTACTAAAGCTGCATCTCTTGGAGGCTGTCATTATTTTGTCACTTTTATTGATGACTATAACAGAAAAGTTTGGGTGTATTTTATGAAAAAGAAAAGTGAAGTTTTTAGGCATTTCAAAACTCTTAAAGCTATGGTTGAAAAAGAAACAGGCCTGCAAATAAAATGCCTAAGGTCAGATGGAGGGGGAGAGTACCTCTCAAATGAGTTTGCAAGGTTCCTGCAGGAGCATGGCATAAAGCAGCAATATTCATGCAGTCATATCCCACAACAAAATGGAATTGTAGAAAGGAAAAACAGGCATATTGGAGAGGTATCTCATGCCATGCTCAACAAAAAAGACTTGCCAAATTTTTACTGGGCTGAAGCAGTTGCTACAGCAGTCTACATAATGAACAGGACTCCCACTGCAGCAATACATGGCATGACTCCAGAGGAGAGGTATACTGGTAGGAAACCAGATATTTCTCATTTGAAAATTTTTGGTTGCATTGCCTATGTACATGTGCCAGATGAGTTGAGATCCAAGTTGGATCCAAAAGCTGAGAAGTGCATCTTTATTGGTTATTCTCTGCAGCAAAAAGGGTATAGATGCTATAACCCTTCTACTCGTAAGTTTACAGTGAGCAGAGATGTTGTTTTTGATGAGATGAGTAGCTGGTATAAACCAGTAAATGTGATTGATAATGTAGATGCACAAAATGGTTATGCTGCACAGAACTCACAGCAGCAGTCACAAGATATTAGTGGACCTGGAGCGTCCTCTAGCAGTGGTTCACATTCTTCGCCATGGACAGGCAGATTAAGATCAGGAGAATCTTCTCAAAGCAGTGCAGACAGTGGTATGCAGGTATCACGAAAAGGAAAAGAGAAGGTAGATCAGCCCATGTTTGATGCGAATGTAGGTCACTCTTATGTGGATGGTGAATCCAGTGGCTCAGAACAGAGCATTGATGATGAGTTGGGTATTCCTTCTATTATTACACCTGGAGTAAGGAAGACCAGGGATGTTTTGAGAGCACCTGGGAGTGAACCTACTTTGCGCAGGTCTATGAGAGCTAGGTATCCTGTGGATAGGCTGAAATATGATGGATTTACAGCCATTCACTATGCATATATGGTCAAAGTGATACAGGAACCAGAACCCACTTCTTTTGAGCAAGCCATGGGAAAAGAAAAATGGGAGAAAGCCATGGATGAAGAAATGGATGCCTTGGAAGCAAATGCTACATGGGAATTGGTACCTTTGCCTAAAGGTAAGAATGCAATTGGCTGTAAGTGGGTTTATAAGGTGAAGCACAATGCAGATGGTTCTGTGAACAGATACAAGGCAAGATTAGTAATCAAGGGGTATGCACAAACATATGGCATTGACTATGAAGAAACATTCAGTCCGGTTGCAAGGATGGCAACCGTAAGAGCAGTCATTGCTATGGCTGCATCAAAGGTATGGTCTTTACATCAGATGGATGTAAAGAATGCCTTCTTGCATGGTAATTTGCAAGAAGAGGTATATATGGAGCAGCCACCAGGTTATGTGCATGTTGTTCATCCTGAGTTTGTTTGCAGGTTGAAGAAAGCCTTGTATGGCTTGAAGCAAGCACCTAGAGCATGGTCTGACAAGATAGGACAGTATCTTGTCACTATTGGCTTTCAGATTTCCAAGGCAGATTTCTCACTTTATGTGAGAAAAATAGAGAAAGGTATTATGCTGCTTGTCATTTATGTTGATGATTTGATTATGACAGGTGACAGTGATGAAGATATCCTTCATGTGAAAATGCTATTGAAGCAGAAGTTTGAGATGAAGGATTTGGGAGAGCTACGCTATTTCTTGGGCATTGAGGTGATTAGATCACCAAGTGGGATACAGCTCTTGCAAAAACAGTATGGATTGGACATGCTGTCCAAATATGGGATGACAGGCTGTAAGCCTATTTCAGTTCCTTTGGAGCAGAATGTGAACATGAGCACAGATGCAGGTGAGCTTCTGGAAGACCCTACTATGTACAGACGCATAGTAGGAAGCTTGATTTATATGACTATTACCAGGCCAGATTTGAGCTATGCTGTTGGATTGGTAAGTAAGTTTATGCAGGCTCCAAGGAAACCGCATTTGGATGCGGCTAGACGCATACTCAGGTATGTGAAGTCCACATTGCAGTATGGACTATTTTATGAGACTGGGGTTCAGATACAGTTGCATGGATACATTGATGCTGATTGGGCTGGTAGCATTTCTGATAGACGATCTACCAGTGGATATGTGTTCTCTTTTGGGAGTGCTGCAGTCACTTGGAGCAGCAAGAAACAGCCTACAGTTGCCTTATCCAGCACAGAGGCTGAGTACAAGGGCGCAGCAATGGCTGCATGTGAGGTAGCTTGGTTGCATAAGCTACTTTATGATATGCATCAGCCTACAGATGGGCCAGTTGTCATTTATTGTGACAACATGAGTAGTATACACTTGGCAAATAACCCAGTCTATCATGCTAGAACAAAGCACATTGAGGTGCATTATCACTATGTGCGGGAGAGGGTTTTACTATGTCTTATTGATCTAGTTTATGTCAGCACAGAGGATCAGGTAGCTGAGATATTCACGAAGGCATTGGGCACAGAGAAGCTGCGCAAATTCAGAGACCTGCTTGATGTGCAAGAATTGGGATTGAGCTCGAGGGGGAGTATTGAGATATCGAGCTCCACTCGTGATATGCCAAGGTGACCGTTGTGCATTTATGTCACCGACGTGTCAGTTTGCAGATGCGGTTGGTACACCGCCCATGAATAATAGCTACATGATAGCTATCCTTATCTACTCTAGTTCGTGGCTCAGTTAGTATGCCACCTTAGTTAGTTGAGTTTGGTTTGAGACCCATATATAGGGTTCTTCTATTTCTTTGTACTAGAGTTCTTTTTGGCTTAGACAAACTAAGAAGAGGAAAACTGTTTTCAGCCTCCACCCTTGTGTGTATTCCCCCATTGTGCAAGCAAGAAAGCTACAAGTGAGACTCCTTCCTTCTCTCCCACAATCTTGACAATAGTGACCAAGAATCCCTCATCAGCCAAATACTTGTGGGCATGATCCATGTAACCGCTACACCCTTTGAGAATGTGTTCCACTTGGGAATAGACATGTCCTCTAAAAGAAACACTAGGCTCATGACATATGAGAAGTGATTTTGATGCAAACATTATATGAAAGAAAAAGTAAATTACCTAATGGAGTGGGACCTAGAGCATCCACAAGGAAGCTCGTAGAAAAATATGCTAATATCAATCGAGCTACCTCTAGACATGGAACTTCATCTTTACTATAAAGATGCATCTTGTATGTTGTAAAAAACTTGTTGATGCTATTCAAAAAACAACACATCGTCATTGATGCCAAGTAAACAAGATGCAATGGCACAAGAAATGTGTCAATTGATATTCTTGCAATATGTGATTGCCATGTTTACCTATTGAGGGAAAATCTATCAATCTGAGTCACATCCACTAGTAGAGCATCAACATATGTTTGATATTGGAACCCTGCAACAATTATTTCAAGTAATATATTTTTTATCATAAATATAAGTCTTCTTCATGGGCAACAAAAAAAACACATGAATTTCAAGTTAATATAGGACTACTCACCTACTATACGAGTCATAGGTCACCTCTCCCAACTCTCTCATCCAAGAGATGATTCTACAAAACAAAGGAGGTAGTGAGCTCCATAGAGGACTTCCACACATTTTCTCTATGGATTCATGGAAGGGGCTTGGTTGTGTTCCATAATCCTTTTACCTCCCTTGTCAATGGTTGTAGCAAGAGTAGTAGTAGTGGCTCTGGTGGTGGCTTGAGTAGCTTATGCATTATGTTGAGTACCTTGGGTGGCTTGCATAGCATCCTTTCTAGGTTTAGTGGCTTGGGTACTTTCTTCTACACCTTTAGTACACTTAGTTGCTTTCTTCTCTATAGTAGTGGGGATGAGAAGTGAATCATGAATATCAACTTCCTCCGTGAACCCTACAAGCATGATTCAACCCTTAGACTCCTATGCGTGAGCTCAAAAACTATCAATACGAAAGCAACAAGATGATTTACATTGGTTAAAGTACTTACTCTCATGCAATCCTTTCTCTTGCTTAGGGATAACTCCCACACGATAATCAATCCACCAAGGACAAATATTTTTCTCCCATGTTGTCAATTTTCTCTCATGTAATGCTAGAGAATACATAGTATTCTTATCGTGGATATCAATCCACTCTCTTGTGAATTCTGGAGGTGCATCCGTCTTCCTCCTCTACACATTGTAGTATCCACTTGTAACATTATTGATACAAATGACACAAGTAAATGCATGCAATCTCCTATTAAAAGTTGGGTAGAGTCTCCTTTGTACAAGCAAGCAATTTCCAACATGATATACATAATGCCCCTCGCTTCAACTTCCACATGGGATTTAAGGCAAAGTAAAGATAGGAAAACAAAATGAAAATCGATAAGTTTCATAGAGTCTCCCTTGTACAAGAGACAAGTTTTCACTCAATAAACCAACCACCCAATGTTGGGCTTCCATGTTGAATTGAAGGTAGAGAAATCACTAACATAACATGACTTCCATGTTGAGATATCGAGCTCCACTCGTGATATGCCAGGGTGACCGTTGTGCATTTATGTCACCGACTTGTTAGTTGCAGATGCGGTCGGTACACCGCCCATGAATAATAGCTAGATGACAGCTATCCTTATCTACTCTAGTTCGTGGCTCAGTTAGTATGCCACCTTAGTTAGTTGAATTTGGTTTGAGACCCATATATAGGGTTCTTCTATTTCTATGTACTAGAGTTCTTTTGGCTTACACAACTAAGAAGAGGAAAACTGTTTTCAGCCTCCACCTCTGTGTGTATTCCCCCATTGTGCAAGCAAGAAAGCTACAAGTGAGACTCCTTCCTTCTCTCCCACAATCTTGACATGGTATCAGAGCCTTGTTCATGGTAAGGAGCTCAAGAAAGCAAACCAAGTTCACGGTGTTCTGGTAAGAGGAGCACTGTTGCTTTCATTTTCTGTTTTGGGAGCAGATCTCTGCAGGTAGCACAATCGGAAATTGCAAGAGTGCATTGTTTCAGGTTGAGACGCCCTTCGCGGTGAAGCAAGAGGGCAGTATATGCTGCCGGACAGGGCTTTAGCCCTTGGTGACCTTGTTTTTTTTATTTGAGGCCATTTCGGGGCCTGTTTTGGAGGCGGAAGTTTTTTGCACGCACTCACGAAAAGGCCCTATTTTATGCTGTGCGACCACTGTTCTACAGGTCGGTGAAAAGTTACTGTAGAAATTGCATCATATACCTGTGCGCAGAGACATTGGGAGTTACAGAATCATCCCTGTTGCCTGTTGATGCAAAATCGTCACTAGGAAGTGACTGTGTGGTCAAATACCACTTTCATCAGTTTTGCAGATTTGCCCTTGTGAGGCTGAAGCTGTGTTCTTTGCAGTGATAGAATTTTTTTTGCAGTGTTCTGTAATGGCGTCTGATTCTCTTTCACAGATTGTCACTGAAAAGCTTGACAAAAACAACTTCCAAGCATGGAAGTTCAGAATGACGAATTTCCTTATGGGAAAAGGATATTGGGAATTCATTGCAGGAAATGAAGAAGAACCAGTTCTTCCTGATGTTCCAAATCAATAGCAAATGCAGGCATTTAAAGCATGGCATGAGAGAGCCAGGAAAGTTATGTACTGGCTGTCTATCAGTATTTCAGACTCTATGATTATGCATATTCAGGATGCAAGTACGCCAAAGGAGACATGGGATACTTTGTCCAAAATGTATAGCACAAATACGCAAGCCAGGAAAATGCAGCTCAAGCAAGAGTTGCATAATGTGCAAAGAGAAAGTATGAGCATCAATGACTACCACATGAAGGTGAAGAAGATTGCAGATGCACTTGCTTCCATTGGGTCACCAGTGGAAGATGATGATTTAGTTTCTGTGACCTTGAATGGTCTAGGAAAGGATTATGTATAGTTTCGGACATCCATTTCAGTTCGTGAAAGATTTCCTGATTTTGAGGAGTTGATTGCTCTTCTAATTTCTGAGGAGTAGAGAAATGGTGGTGCATCTTCTTCAGGAGGAACTTCAAAATAAGCTATCTTCTACTCAAATGCTGGAAGAGGTAGAGGCAGAGGTAGAGGAGGCCGATCTGGAGGCCGTGGTAGAAATCAGAATATGCAGCGAACTCAAGAAAACCAGTCCTATGGAGGAGGACGTGGTAACTCTAGAGGCAGGGGAGCCAAAGAGGTCATGGTGGATGGCAAAGAGGGCAAAATGCAAACAGCAATGTTGAATGCTACTACTGTGGTAATGGAGCCCCGAGAGGAACACCAAGGAAAAGGGAATTCTCTTGCAAGAAAATCTATCTTGTAACATCAACAAGCTTGTTTTTCATGTTTCATATGGTCACAATGAAGAAAAGAACACCAGGCACAACAAATCTTCATGCAGCATCATGTAAATCTCCCACGGTTTTTAATAGAATCAACCATATTCTTCAACATCTTCATAAAATCCATCAATATCACAAAGAAAACAAAGAAGGACACCATCTTTGAATGGAAATACATCACATAGTATTCATCTTCAATATCTTCATAGTCTTCTCTCTCAATCTCTCATATACAATCACTCTATTTCAGTAGAATTGGCTATCTCTGACTCTCTCTCACACACTCCATCAATAATACATCATATCCTCACTACAATCTCTCAAAATTACTCTCAATAATCACTCTTAGGTCGTGGATACCCCTCCCAAGAGGTATGTCTGATATGAAAGGTCACCAGAGCCTCTACAGTGTCTCTTCACAGCTCACTACTGTCACTTCACTCTAGTCTTCTCTTGAGTCTTCAGCAGCTACTTCTTCCACTTCTTTCAGCTCTTTTGCACTTGTATTCACCTCTTTCCAAGGCTAGAAAACTTTCCCCAAAATCACACATACATTCCACAGAACGCTTACAGAACAGTCTACAGAACAGTACCAGAACAGTTACAGTACAGAACAGAACAGAAACAGAACAGAAACAGAAGCTCTACAGAAGACCTACAGAAGGTTACAGAAGGTCATCAGAACTACATAACTCACTCTCAAATCATTCAAAACTCTCACAAACCATTCAATAAACTTTCACAATATCTCATTCTTCATCAATCAATACTCCATCCCTCCTTACAGAAGACAATCAGATCAAAAACAGACCAAAACAGAACAAAACAGAAGGTATACAGAACCAATAAGAACCTATCAGAACATCACAAAACCACCAACAAACATCATAATCTTCCAAAACACAATCAATATCATCCAAAACACTCTCAATCCACTTCCTAATCAATCAATCATCCCTTAAAATCAACCATTCAGCTCTCAAAAACAACAAAAATCAGCCAAAAAACAAGTCATTTCAACACTCAACATATCCCCACACTTAATAAGGAAGCGTCCTCGCGACCCAGGAAAAAGGTAATACAAGTTCAAGGAAAAGCTTCACTTTGATCTTCAATATCTTTTCAAAAAGAATCCATCCACCACGACCCCAACTTATAACCTGTTTCTGATAAAAAAATACAAAGAAAGGAAAACTCTTTTTACATTAACACCTCTTATCAAACTAAAAATCATCACAAATTTGTAAAGGATATAAGAGTTTGCTTCTTCTTCATCATCTTCATCATCTTCAACTCTCCAACCACGACCCCATCTCGACAAATCTCCAAAACATAGCTCGTACACAAGATCCAATACGTTCGTTTGACATACATGAACTCACAACACTAATACACAACACAACCATCTGAATGACTTCTTCAAAAAGAAGAGTTTGGCATTAAAAAGCTTGCACCATACATTGGAAAGGTATCAATGAAGATGATCCCTTTTAAAAGATTGATGTTGTCTGAATCGATCCATAGATAAGGATCCATCTACAAAGTTTTTAGGAGGATTTTGAAAAAATTGGAGACAGCACATCCTTTCCAACAGGACTAGGTATCTGCTAGGCAAACAAAGGGCATGAAAATACAATATCTCCAACTGTTGAGAATCAATGCTAACATTGACATTCATGCACAACTTTGGGATAGGCTTTGAATCAGTATGAGAATGCCTATGCATATACGCTAGGTACCAAGCAAAGTGAGCAGTTAATCTCACTGAGGGATCTGCAGACTGTGAATATTGTTGGGCAAAATGAACATAGTTTTGATAAGCTTGACTTGAAACTGTCCATTCCCCTGGAATTACTGGCCAATTAATCTGCGGTCCTGTAAGGCAATCATCCGTACTCCATCCCCTTCTTCTGGAAATCTGAGTATCAAAACCGGCACAGTCACTAACCAACTGAGGTGGTTGAGATATGGAAGTGTTAGGAGAGGGTAATGGAATAAGGGAAAGTGGATGTAGGGAAGGATAGGAAAAATCATAAAAGGAAGAAAAGGTTAAAGAAGGAGTGGCAGAAATTTGTAAGGAATCACTAAGGAAAGGTGTTAATTGATAAATAGGAAATGTGGAGGGTACATTTATGAGGGGTGAAGGACAGGGTGGGGAAGGGGAAAATACCCTATCCTCAATAAAGGAACAGTAAGTGAAAATAGGAATTTGAGGGAAATTGGAAGGTTGGAAAAGAAGGGGTAAAATTACTGGGGAATTTGTTTGACAAAGGGAAAAATATATAGCAAAGCGGTGAGCCAATTGTTGGTAATAAAGGAGAGTAGGAACAGAAGGTCCTAAGAGAGATCGTCTCTGATAGGCATCAAAGAAGGTAGCATCAAATGGATTATGTTTGGAAAGATAGGTTAAGAGATCCATCCTCAGTTGGTTAGTACTCTGTACAAAGGTAGGAGCTGTGTTTTGTCTTTGATTGAGGACCACTGAATCAATCATGGGATGCCACGAATTATCCTGACAATCAGCCACTTTGGAGGAATAACTTTGAAACATATCAGCTATGCGCAACTCCAAATGATTGACATATAGAACAGCCTGTAAGACCACATCCTCCACATACCATGCCATATCTACCTCATCTGGAATTAACAAATCTCCTCGGAGATACATGTATGACATCAGCATGGTGTTTGGCGTGACAGAATCTTCAAAGAGCATTCTGACTACCTCTGTCAACAACTCAGCAGACCAAACCCTACTCCAGCCATCCTCTGGAAAAGGTAAATCCATCGTGGAAAGCTTCATATAGAAGACCAGCTTCTGTAAATGGTAGTGGACAAAGAAAGAATGGTCTGGTAAGACATATTCCTGAAACTGCTCAAAGGTAGACCATAACAAGTCCATTCTGGACTGCAATCTTTCCACTTTGTCTTGGAATAGAGGGCACAAAGTAGCCTGTCTCTGTAAGGCAGCCAAGTCCTGCTGTGAAAGAGAAGGAATTAATGGAACAGGAGGGCTTGGAGGAACAGAGCGGGACTTTGCAAGCTGATCTTGCAACTGCTGGATTTGGGAGGCTTGGTTGGCCACTGTGTCATTAGCCATCTGTAAAGCTGAAAGCTTGTCATCTAAAAGAACTTGGAATTCTTTCGCTTCATGGGACATCCTCTCCTTCTCTGCTGAAAGGCTAGTAACCTGTGACTGAGCCTCGAATAACTGGGTCTTCAATGAAGAAATCTCATCACTTTGAATGGCAACCAGTTGGGTTTGCTGTTCCATTTGCTTAAATAGATATGCTAGGGTATCCTTAGTAGAAGCTAATTCAGATGTTGCCTTATGCAACTGGTCTTTGGACTGCATGAGCTCCTCATAGAAAGATGCGTACAGCTGTTGAACACAGGCTGTCACTGACAACTCAATGGAACTTTGAATATCCTTGCAGAGGAAAGGAATGGCATCTCCTGAGACGAGACTGTTCAGGGAAGGAACTGAGATCTCCAAGGATCCTTCTCTATGTGCTCGGAACAGATTATTGCAAGTGAGAAACCCAGGGAGGTCACTACCAGAAGTAGCAGGGATAGGCACTGAGGGAAGTACAGCAGGGGCTTTGTCCGCTACCCTCTTCAAGCGTTTGCGCTGTATGACCAGGGGAGGCGGAGAATCATCATCCTCAATGTCAATAGGTGCTGACTCTTCTGAAGGTGGAGGAGGTGGTACTGGATCTGATGGAGGAGGTGGAGGCACAGTCTTCTGTAAACCTGAATAGGTCAAGAAGGCAGACAAATATGATCCATAGGTAACATTGGTAACATTACCCCTCGTGACTTTAACAAAATGCTGATCCATTTTAGTAAGGAGGTATGTGCTCCAATCAATGGCAACTCCTTTTAGCACCATCCTGGAAGCTGTGAAAAGCTCTTTGGACAAATAGTGGGATGGCGTTTTGGCAGGCATGAACCTGTCCTGAAGGAACTGGCACATGGTCTTCCAGACGGGATCAGTAATCATAGAAAACGAAACTCCTGAAGAGTTTATCACTTTCTTAACATCAAGGACTTCCCTTGTCTGCTTCTGCAACAGTTTGAGAATCTCTTCATTAGAGAAGAGCTGTCGAGTGGTCACGAAAGGTTCCCCTTTGAAGGGTAAAGACAGAGCCTTCCCTAAGCCTCGAGACGTCAATGTCATATACATGCCTTGGACTACTCCTGTCTTCTTGCTGTAAGAGGCCAGGAACTCATCACATACGGACGGATCCTCTGGAAGTAATGGAAAAGGAGTGGCCACAAAAGCAGCAAGTCCTGCCTTCGTGAGGGGCTCAAAAGTAAGTAGGGAAGAGTAATCCCTACTAACTAGTGGGACGTACTGGATAGGGGGAGGAGCATGAGAAGGCGCCATTCAGATGGTTACACACACACCACAAACACAGACAATCAAAGAGAATGCCTGCAAACCAACAGACAAAAAACGAAGGATAAGAGAATTACCAATAAAACGTGACCCGACCTACTAACCCCAGGCAAACCACATCCTAGAAAAAATTTGACATGACCTTGAGACAAATGCGACCGAAAGCTTCATGCGATGCATCAAACAAACACCTTGAACCCCGTATCAGGCAATAAAAGAAAAAACTGCATACCGTACCCGTAACCGTAACTAAGACAGGAAACCAAAACCATACCATATCCGACATCTATCAATACGACATCTGTGATAGAACCAAGACTGGACCATCGAAAATAACACTAATGACTGCGTATACCCATCCCACGAAACGGTTCATTAAAAAGGGAATTAAGTGCAGTGAGGGGGGATTAATTGAATGAAGGATTGATTTTAATCAATTATTAAAAATGGGTGAATTTTTATTAGGTGATAAACCTTAATAAGAAAACGGCGGTTCCTTATTATAAATTTAATTACCAATTATTAGGTTAAACGGTGCAGTTATACGAGTCCCGGACTTCGATTCCCGACTGGGTCTCTAAATGCAATTCATTGATTATAATTAAAGTGATGTGGAGCGCTTTTTTGCCAGCGCGTGCTCATGTGACGGCTGGTTGATTTTATTAAAATTTTAGAGTGCCTCTGTAGCGCACGTAGCGCGTGCTAAGTGAACGGCTGGTTTATTTTATTAAAAAAGGATGTGTATTTAGCGCGAATGCGCGTGGAAACGGTGGGTGGATTAAAGGGTGTATTTTAACAATTAATTCGTGATTAAGGGGGAAAAGAAATAAATAAATAACAGAAAATAAATACCTGGCAGGGTGTGTATGAAATGCAGGAATGCGCACGGAAGAGTCCCAGGAAAGGAAAAGCAAAAAGCACTGATGAAACAACAAATTACATCTTAGCAGATGTGGTAATTTGATTTATGTTGGTTTTTTATTTTTATTTATTTAATTTGATTTTTAGGTGTGATTTTTTATGTTGGAATAAATGGAAAATGAGCAAGGGAGGTGAGGGAAATTTTTTAGAATGTTTTTAGAATTTTTTAGAATTTTTAACAATTTTTAAAATGATTTTTCCATATTTTTTGGCAATTTATGGGTAATTTTAGGAAAGATGGATTTTTCTAAAATTATAGGAAAGGCAATTCCTAGCAGACAAAGGTCCAAAAATTAACAAAAGACAGAAGGAATTTTTAGAAATTTTTTTGAAATTTTTTTATGAAAAAATGAATGTTGTGATTAAGTAAGTCACATTAATCATATTAGTCACATTAGTCACTTAAGTCACTTAAGTCAGGTAAGTCACATTAGTCAGGTAAGTTAAGCTAATCAGTTAAGTCTACACTACCTAAGTCAGTTAGGTTAAGTCTACCTAAGTTAGTTAGGTTAGTGTTTACCTAAGTCTAGTCAAGTTAGTTAACTTAAGTCTAGTTAAGTTAGTTAACCTAAGTCTAGTTAAGTTAGTGGTTAACTTAGGTTAGTTAATTAATGTTTAACTTAGGTTAGTTTCTAACCTAAGGAGGAGGTGGGGTAGGAGGTGGAGGCTGGAGGTGGGGGAAGACGAGCCGGCGGCGGCGGCGGCCAGGTCGGCGACGACGAAGGCTGCGACGGCGTGGAGATGGCGGCGACGGTGGCTTCTGGGCGTAGGCGGGGCTACAACTGCCAGGCGAGGGCGCTCCAGGGGGCGGACGGCGGTTGCTGGGGAGGAACAGACGGGGGCCGTCAAAGCCAGGCGGGCGGGGGGTAGCAGAAGGCGTCGAGGCGGCGGTCAGAGGAGGGAGGCGTCCGTCAACTAGGAGGCGCCGAGGCGCTGGGCAGGAGGCCAGGGAGGAAGGAGGGTGGAGGGAAGAGAGAAGGGAGGAGGGAAAGAAGGAGGAGGAGAAAGAGAGGAGGTGGGGGAAGGAGGAGGGGAGGGAGGATGGGAGGAGAAAGATGGGAGGAGGAAGCAGGAGGAGAGGAGGAATGGGAGAAGGCAGGAGGGCGATGGAGGAGTGGAAAGAAGGGAGAGGGAGGAAGAAGAAGGAAGAGGGGAGTGCGATGGCGGGCAGGAGAGAAGGAGGAGAGAGGGAGAAGAAGAGGGCGATGGCGGACAGGGGAGAAGGAGGAGAGAGAAGGGAGAGGAAAGGAAGAAAGAAGAGGGAGGAGAGAAGGAAGAAGGGAGGAGAGAGATGGTGGAGATGGAGGAAGAAAGAAGGAAGATGGAGAAGGAGAATACGCGCAGAGAGGGAGAGAGAGAGAAAAGAAAAGAAGAAGGGAGAGAGAGAGAAGAGAGAGAAGAGAAGGGACGGTTGGCGGGAGGGGGTATCCATTTTTTTTTTGAAATAAATTGTTTTTATTTTTTTTAAATAAAAGGTGGGCGGGCAGGGGTAAAGGAGGATGGGCGGGTTCAAGAGGGAACGGATCCCCGTCCCGCGCACGTGCGCTGGGCGGGGTAAAAAAATTTGCCGTGACGGGATTGAAACGACGCTGGGAGGACGGTACGGGGTACGCGGACACGACCCGGGCGCGTGGAGACGCGTTAAATCGAAAAAGGGCGCGTTCACGCGCAAAACGAGCGCGAGAAAAAACATAAAAATAAAGAAAAATTAATAACTCCCAATCCGGATGTCAAAATGAAATAGCGTAAAAACAAAAAGTGGGCAGGACGACAGGGAGGAAACAAGAAAAATACAGGACGGGGGTTCCGGGAGGGGTAAAGGACATTCACGTGCAAAAAACACAAAAAACGAGCCAAAAACGTAATTTAAAAATTAATATCGAAAGATCAGTGCATCGGAATGAAGTGCAGTAAAAAGGAAAACTGGGCAAAAAGATGTGCCCGACAATCCTATCACATCAAAACAGAATTCCGACTGAGGTAAGACGCGTGCACATGGGAAAAACCCAAAAAACAAACCCGAAAATGGGATCGAAAATTAATATCGGACGAACCGTTTACCGGAATGACATGCAGTAAGAAGGAAAAATGTCCGCAGGAAGGAGTGGCACAGGGTTATCACATTAAAACGTAGTTCCGATAGAAATAGGAGGGGTTCACATGTGAAAAACTCCAAAAATACGCCCGAAAAGTCATTTAAAAATTAATAAGTAAAAATCGAGAAGTCGAAAAAGGGTGGAGGAAAAAGGAAAAAGGTAGGGGAAGGCATGTGGGACACGGCTGTCAAATCAAATTGGAATTCCGATGCAAACAGGGCAGGTTCACATGGAAAAATGTCAAAAATACGCACGAAAAAGTCTTAAAAACCCGGAAAATTAATAACGGACAAACCGTGTATCGAAATGATGTGATATAAAAAGGAAAAATGTCAGGGAAAAAGCGTTGGTCAGGGCTATGACGTCAGATCACGGTTCCGAAGCAAGAAAAATACGTTCACATGGGAAAACCGGCTAAATTGCGTAAAATGCTTCAAAAATTAATAACGCAAAAACCGTGCACTGGAATAGGGGTAGGTAAAAAGGAAAAATGGTCCGTTCAAAGAGAGGAACAGGGCTATAAGGTTGGATTTGGATTTAAGTGAACGTAGGGTGCATTCACATGGAAAAACCTCAAAATCAGGGAATGAAGGAAAACTGCAAGGAAACAGCCCCAAGGGTGAGTGAAACATAACCGGGCGGGTGGGAAGGGACCCCAGGAGGGTAAAAGCAAGTCATGGTATACATGCATGAGCAAGATAAGGCATATGCAGATGGGTATGCAATGTAGACGCGCAGGGACGCGTCCCCACACTTAAGACCTTAACGGATAGGATTAACCGAACATTAGGGACCTAGGACCATGCCACAGACCATCCACTAACGTCCCCACACTTAAAACATGAACATCACTAAGAAACAGAAGTTGTAGGGTTAGAAAAACTTGGCCCGTTTCGTCAAGAATCAAGGTTGAGTGTCAACGGCACGTCCAGTGTGGTTGTCGGCGCTGGAGGGACCAAGGCATCTTCTTGGCACACGTTCGTCATGGCAGAGACCACGCGTTCGTACCCAGGGAGGTAGCTAATGGAAGGAATCGCAGGAGATTCGTCGATGATGAGGGATATTGCACTCAACTCACAGTCACTCAATTGAAATGAAAGAACAGTCACTCGCCCCATGACTAATATCACTCGAGAAAGAATGATTAAAACCCATATCGCATACCCGGTTGAGGCATCAACAAGGGGGGAATGGTGTAGAAGGAGTATGCCAGGGTGCACAGTGGATGGTGCATTAGTGCGTCCAACCCGTCTGGCATAGGTGCAAGGAGGAAGGCAAGGGAGCCTTATGGTGCAGTGCACAGAACAGGGTGATGTGTCTTGTGTTGATGGTAAAGACCCATCCCGTGGGTGCATAGGGAAACGGGAACATACCTGACTCCAAGTGTCGTAACGTCCCTCAATCTCACCTCTCGGTAAATGATTGAAGAAACTCCAGTCACACTCAACCCACCCGCTGTCTCACGCTCTGTTGATAGATACAGGAGGGCAGTCGTTTCCTGAAACCCATTGATGTAATCCTCACAATCACTGGTGCAAAAGTTGTATGCCTTGTGCACATTTGATGGTGCAACTGTGCATCCCGCCCTGTGCCGGCATACGGTGCGAGAAGGAAGGCAAGGGAGCCTTATAGTGCAGTGCACAGAAACAAATTGTGCTTTGTGCATTGAGAGGCCCATCCCGTGCGTGCAACACTTCATTCATACTTCTCACCTCTCATTTGATTTGCAGGGAAAAGACTGGTCTCTCGCCCCACCCTCTGTCTCACGCTCTGTTGATAGATACAGAGGGCAACCATACTCACTTCCTCATCCGGTTAGGATGAAAGCTCACATCACTCGATTGTTTGTCGATGAAGATCGCGTCATCAGTTGTTGAAGAGGCGTACCCAGGGAGGTAGCCATCAAATCGAATATTGTGGTGAATAGGAACATGTCGTCTGCTAGAGGACAGTTAGTCATTTTGCAAAGAGACCCAAGACCCAGCGTACCAAGGGAGGCAGCTTCGGAATTGGATCCGAGGGATATCAATCAATGAATCCACTTTCTGGACTGCTGGGTGTTACCACCTTTTCCACAGCCAGCTTCTCGCCCAAGGGTGTTTACCACCTTTCCTTGAAACGAGGCCCGCTATGACAGGGAATTGCTTCCTTTTCTCTCATAACAGATTTGTTTTGTTTTTTTTTCTCTTTGATTTTTTTTCTTTTTCTTCTTTTCTTTTTTCCCTATCCCTGAGGGTGTTTCCACCTTTTCTCGAAGAATAGGTCGGCATGACAGGGACCTAAGTCCTTTTCTCCCATAACCGATATGTTTTGTTTTGTTTTTTTTTTTCTTGTTTCTTTTTTTTTCTTCTGCAAAGTGAGCAAGGGAATGGTAGAAAAACCATGTGTCAAGACCAACCTCGCCACTGTCGCTGGTGGAAAATAGAAGATAAGAGATCAAGGCTGAAAGGAGGTTTTGAGGGAACAGAGGGTTGCATCCACTTCAGCAGGAGTGATTGAAGAACGGCTATCAGAAGTAGCATCATAAGAAGTACAGTGCCGCGCCAACGAGGGAAAAGATCAAGTGTCCGTAATTGTCAAGATCCCCAAGGAGGAAAGTACTTCTTCAGGCGATATCCATTGATCAGAAAGGGATCATCAGAGGCATCAACGGTCTGTATTTGGACAGAGCCATTAGGGTTGACTGCAAGTACCTTATAGGGGCCCATCCACCGCTGTTGGAGCTTGCCAGGAAACTTGCCAAATCGTGAATCATAGGCTAAGACCAAATCACCTTCTTTGAACTCCTTGTGCTTGATGAAGCTGTCATGGTAAGCCTTACGTCGAGCTTGCGTGGCTTCCATGCACTGTAGAGCCATCCTACGAATTTCGTCCAAACATTCCAAGTGCAGGAGACGGCGTTGCAGTGAATCGTCATCCCCCAAACGCTCTTTGATCGCCACTCTCAAAGAGGGTAGTTCCAGTTCAACAGGAAAAACAGCTTCTGTTCCATACACCAACTGGAAAGGTGTCTGTCCTGTTGCTGCTTTATGGGAGGTTCTGTACGCCCAGAGGGCCTCTGTAAGTCGATCGTCCCAATCACACCGATGTGCAGCAATTGTTCTTGTCAGAATCGAGCAGAGGATGCGATTGGTGACCTCGACTTGGCCGTTGGCTCTGGGGTAATAAGGAGTGGACTTGCGATGGCGGATCTTATACAATTCTGTCAACTCCTCCATGACTTTGTTAAGGAAATGAGTGCCTCTGTCACTTACCAGCTCTAAGGGACTGCCAAACCGGGTGATGATATTCTCGTACATGAACAGGGCCACGCTATTACCATCGTCCCGCTTTAGGGCTTTAGCTTCACACCACTTTGTGACATAATCCGTACATACGAGGATGTATCTGTTCTGTTTCCTTCTGGTGGGAGGATCGATTGGACCTACGAAGTCGATGCCCCACTTCTCAAATGGCTTCAACGGAAGGATAGGTTGCAATGGCATGGCACTTGTCTTGGTGGGTTTCCCCATTCTTTGACAAGCATCACATCTTTTACAGTAATCATAGGAATCTTTGTGAATGGTAGGCCACCAATATCCTGCTAGCAGAGCCTTCCTGGCTGTAGCTTCTCCTGCAAAGTGACCTCCACATGGCTCGTCATGGCAAGCCTTCAGAACGATCCCAATCTCTTCTCCTGCAACACATCTTCTGAGTACTTCATCTTTGCCTTTCTTGTACAGTGCACCGCCTAGCAGGGTGTAGGGGGCTGATTCTAGCATGAGCTTCTTTCTTTCCCGACTAGAAATACCAGGAGGGTACTGTTGGGTTGCCAGCAGATTGGCAATGTCTGCATACCACGGAGTTACAGTTTCCACCAAGAATAGGGAAGCATCAGGGAGATCTGGATCATCTCGTTCCTCGTCTGCAGTTTGTGGGATACGCGACAGATGATCAGCCAGAACATGGGAACGACCAGGCTTAGTAATCACCTCAAAGTCGAACTCCTGGAACAAAAGGAGCCATCTCATCATACGTCCTTTCACATCTGCTTTGTTCATCAAGAAGGAGAGGGCCTCATGATCCACATAAAATTTAAAGTGGGTGGATAGGAGGTAATGGCGAAACTTCTCCAGGGCAAACACCATTGCCAAGCACTCCAACTCTGTCACTGTATAGTTTCGTTCCCTATCAGTGACTTTTCGGCTTGCATAATAGATCGGTTGATCCAACTTCGAGGAGCCCTTTTGGCAGAGGACAGCACCTAAGCCTTCAATTGATGCATCAGTGTGTACATGGAACTCTTTCGTCCAATCAGGAGGTTGCAGAATGGGTGCCTCTATCAGACACTGCTTCAGAGTGTGGAAGGCTTTGTCACATTCTTCTGTCCAAGTAAACTCTGCATCTTTCCTCAGAAGCTTGTGCAAGGAAGTTGCCTTTGTCACAAAATGGGCTATGAACCTTCTGTAGTAACCCACATGGCCTAGGAATCCCCTCAACTGTTTGAGGTTGGTGGGTGCTTTCAGAGCTGCAATCTTTTCGATCTTTGCAGGGTCTGTTGATATCCCTTGTGCTGAGACAATGTGGCCCAACAGAACTCCAGAAGAGACCCCAAAGATGCATTTGTCGGGGTTGAGGGAAATCCCATACTCCCGGCATCGGTCAAAGCATTGTTCCAAATGTCCCCAGTGTTCACTGACCAAACTATAGACACAGAAGTCATCCAAATATACTTCAATAAAGTCATGCAGATGATTTTGAAATGCAGCCATCATGACTCGTTGGAACGTAGCAGGGGCATTGCAGAGCCCAAATGGCATCACTCGGTAAGCGTAGGTCCCCCATTCTGTAGTGAAGGTTGTTTTGGACTGGTCTTCTTCTGCGATTTGGACTTGGTTGTATCCACTGAATCCATCCAGAAGGGAATAAAGCTCATGTCCTGCCACTGTGTCCAACAGTTGGTCTGTGAAAGGGATTGGAAAGTGATCCTTCTTGGTCTTGGAATTAAGTTTTCGGAAATCCACACATATTCGCAATTTTCCATTCTTCTTGGGTACAACCACGATGGGTGAAACCCATTCACTGTTTGCCACTGGATAGATGAACTCGGCCTCCAGAAGCTTCAGCAGCTCCGCTTTCACTAATGTGGAATAATTCGGGTTCATTCGCCTCTGTCGTTGCCGTACTGGCTTGGCATCAGGCTCCAAATCAATATGATGTTGACATATTGTGGGATCAATCCCCTTTAGGTCGTTGTAAGACCATGCAAACACGTCCAAATTTTCTTTCAACAAGTTGTACAAAGTTGACAACTCCTCTTCTGGGAGACTGCTACCCACCTTTAAGTGGCGTTCAGTGCCTTCTGAATCCACAAAGGTTAACTGCCTTTCACCTTCTACTTCACGGATGAAGGTCCCGCGGACTGCTTCTGGATACAGATCCGACTCCTTCAAGGGAGTGGTGTCCTCTTCTGATGTCCCACTAAAACCAACTTCTTCTTTCGGTGGAGACTTAGGTTGCTCCTTAAGACGTTGAAATGGGATAAGAGCCATTTCGGGTTTGGTTTCAAAATTAATTACCTCATGGCTTGAAGACTCATCTTCTGATGATACATCCAGGAACGTCACATAACAGGGACCTACTGATGCCTGTTGGGTTTGTGGGACTGGTGCTTGTTGGCATGGTGCATCATCATCATCTTTCTTTGGCAAGGATAGGTTAGGACGGCATGAGCCACTGCTAAAAAACGGCTTGCTCTTCTTAATCCATTTCTTATAAAGGTTTTGCATATGAGAAGATCCATTTACCAAACCAAATGGTACCATTGCAATTCTGTCCCATAGCATGAGCTCATCGGCTTTTGATGCTTCTGGAACTTCTTCCTCCAATGTATCCTCTTCAGGTGGGATAGACTCTTCTGGCTCACTTTCATAATCTTCTTCGTCCATATCATATCCATCCTCTTCTGTCTCTGTCTCTGCTTCTGCTTCTGTCTCTGTTGATGCTTCTGCTTCTGCTTCTGTAGGAGCTCTGTAACAGAAGAATAGATTCTCTAGTTCCTCTCCTGTCTCTGTCTCTGCTTCTGCTTCTGTCTCTGTTGATGCTTCTGCTTCTGCTTCTGCTTCTGCTTCTGCTTCTGCTTCTGTCTCTGTTGGAGCTCTGTAACAGAAGAACAGATTCCCTGGTTCCTCTCCTGCCTCTGCCTCTGCTGTGGCCATATAACAGGGAGAGCAGTACATCCATGCTTCTATCTCACTGTCAGAAGTGATTTCAGAAGGCATTCCTGGTTCAGGCAGGAAGTATTCACCCATTGATAATGGCTTTGCATCTTTTGGAAGTCGGCCTACATTATCCACTGTTAAGGAATGTGCCACTGTTTTCTTGGGAAGGATCTGTTTGACAGCATCTTCGTCTGCTGACGTTCCATCTGTAGCCTCGTTAGGGGAGTCAGAAGATAATTCCAAGGAGGTGGAGCCATGTCCTTTTTGAGAACCATACAGTTTCAGCACCACTTTGTTGGGTCCTCTACCTAAGGTCAAGGTTCCTTTGAACCAATCCGTCCTTGCTCTGGCTTCAAAAAGCCATGGTCTGCCTAGTAACAGAGGATAGGATGTACCATAAGAGTTTGGCTTCACCACCAGATAGGTTAGCCAATAATCTTTTCCAGCCACTGTAGTCTTCACATATGGGAGAATGCCCAAAGGCTTGATTCTGCTCTGATCCGCCAGTCTGATGAGCCATTGGGTTGGTTGTACACCTTGTAGGCCTAGATCCTTCATCGTCACATCCGTCATAATGTTTACTGATGAACCTCCATCAATCAGTGCATTTGCAATGAAGCAGCCTTCTATCCACACGCCAGTCTCTGGAGTACCCGGATCTAAAAAAGCATTAGCCACATCCACTTCTTTTACAGGCTCTGGAGCCTTGTTGGACTTTGTCACTGTTGAGGGAGCAATCCTTAAACCACGTCTTTTCGTCAGTATACTTTTGAATCTTTTCCGGCAACTGGGGGACAACATCAATAATTGTCGGAATGTGAGGTTTGGTTTAAAGGTATCTAGATCTCTGACTAGATCGTATTCCTTAATAGGATCCACTGGCTTCTCTAACCGGTTAGGGAATGGGGCAACACCCATTTTCATTTTTCCTCTTTCTTCCAACAGAGGAATTACAGGAACTTCTTCTGCCACTTGTGGCACTTCCTCCTCTTCTGTCTCCTGGACCTCTGGTCCTGTCTCTGTAACTGTCTCTGTAACTCTCTGTGGCACTGTAGGGCTCTGTACGGCACTGTTAGGCTCTGTTCTGTTCTGTTCTTCTAGTGGAAGACTGAACTTCACTGTTCTGGCAGGAGGGTTATTTTCTTTCAGGGTAGATGGTTCCTTCTGCTTTGCACGCGTGATGGCAGCAACTTCCAGTTCTACCAAATTGGAGGTAGGCTCTTGGACCTTGGACGGACTATCAGTAGCACTGTTTTTCACTGGGGCTGGGCTTGGACAGTCTTTTGCAGTGTGGCCTTCTCCTTTGCATCGACTGCATAAGGGCTTGTAATCCACTGACCTTCGAGGATTTGGACAATTTGGTGAGATGTGTCCCTTTTCTCCGCATCTGTAACACTCCACTTCTGATCTCTGACCACCGCCAGACTGTCTTCCTCTGTAACTTTGGGAAGGAAATCTTCTGGGTCCGAAATTAGGACCAAACTCTCTAGGCTTGGGTCCAATATCTTGTGTTGTCATTTTGGATTCCAGCAGGTTGAATCTTGCGTCTTCTTCCTTTCGTCTCCTATCATGCATCTCCTTCAGGGAGCAAATGTCCTCTGTATGGTTCTTCCGCAAACAGTAGGAACAGAAGGCCCCAGGAATGGTTGGTTTTCGTGTACATTCAGTGGCTAAATGGCCTGCTTGATGACACTTACCACACCAAGTATTTGACCGCATCACATCTCTTCCTGCTCCTGCAACGTTGGATATGCTCGCTGTGTTTACTTTCAACGTCTGTAGTTGCTCTGTAATCACATCCATCAACTCTTTTTTTATGTTTGCAACTGAGTTGGATAAATAATCCTTCAAGCTTTCTCCTCCGGGCGTACTGGCAGGAGGGTTTTGAGGAGTCTCTGTAATCACTGCATAAACTGGTTGGGTTGGTACAGAGGGGTCTCTGTTCTGGTTCTGATTCAGAGCTCCTGTTTGAACTGTTGGCTGTTGACTCCAGTTGGTAGGGTTCCACTGTTGCTGTTGATTTTGCATTGAGGAGATTGGTTGGGACCATTGTTGTTGTGGTTGAACCATCATTTGAGGCATGGATTGTGGCCACTGTGGATTTGGTGCACTGTACTGTGAGACCGGGGGCATCTGTTGGTAGGGATAGGGAACAGTCCCTGGGACTGCATTTGGTGGGTACATCATCCCTGGCACCAGAGGAGGTAGGACTCCTCTTCCTGTATTCATTGCTAATCTAGCTTCCACTTCATCGTATAGTCTAGCACCTTCTGTTGCAGCTTGCAGTGTGGCCGGTCTTTGCAGCTCCACAAACTTACGGACTTCTGGTTGTAATCCTCTGAGAAACACTCCCTTCTGAATGCCATCATCTAGATTATGGTTAGTCCATCTCTTCAGGATGGATTCCATTCTTGAGACATAGGCTTCCACTCTTTCTCCAGAGGACTGACTTAGGTTCATAAATTCCTCTCTCATCCGCTCTTCAAAACCTTCACGCCTGAATTTAGTGAGGAAGGCCAACTTCAGGTCGTCCCATGTGCCAAAAGTTCCTGCTGCTTGTCTCTCATACCACTGAAACGCCGCGCCCTTGAAAGTGGCGGGAAATATCGCTAACCAATGCTCAGGGGTTCTGGCATTGTTAGCCACACATGCTACCATAAACTCTGCTACATGAAGATCGGGGTCTTCATTGTACTCTCCCTTAAAAACTGGCAATGGGACTACATTCGCTGGTCTGTCATCAATATTTCCAGGACGGATCTGGCTTGGAAGTGGACCTCCAGCAGGAGGAGGAAGGGCTTGATGTGCCATTGGGACTTCTGTAAAGAGTTCCGCAAGGGCGTCCAAGGCGGCTTCTGCTGCGAGCTCGCTCTCAGCTTTGATTCTTGCTTTCTCTCTTCTCACGTACCTCTGGACTCGTTCTAACGCTTGCCTTTTTATTGCGTCATTCATCAGGGGGTTGACTCCACTATGTTGTTAGTGCTCCACAGAGGGTTAACAGAAGGCTTCAGTCTCTGGAGGACTCTCTTGCCAACATTTCTTCTACTTCTTTCTTCTCAACGTCCCTAAATTCTGCTTTCATGCCACTGCACAGGGGAAGGTATTCGGTTCTGAAGGTGTCAAAATGCATACGTCTGAGCATTGTGGTGGTGCCATCATCATAGTAATGCCAGCTTCTGATGGTTTCAATAGTGTATGTTGTGAAAAACACTCTGTCTACCAACTTCCAATGGGTTGCTAATTGAACAAACAGAAGATTATCAGTACACCAAGCATCCCATGTATCTTGCTGTTGAGCATCCACGAACAAATTCCAACTCTTTTCCTTCTTGTCTTTGTGAACCTCTACAGACCAAGACTCCTGAAGCTTCTTCACAATCTCCCACTTGATGTTGTCTGGAAACTTCTCAATGAATGCCAAATCTTCCATGGATGTTCATTCTCTCTGTTTCTGTTCTTCAGTTTGTTCCCAAACAGTTTGCCACCAAGATGCAAGTTTCTGCTGCTTCAATAGGAAGAGGAAATTGTTCACCACATAGAGCATGCATCATGATGGTGATGTGTTTCTGCCATTGTGGGATGAACTTCTTGTGGAAAGTGGCTTTTATTATGAGAAATTCCAACTCTTCAGTGGAAGAAGGAATTTTACAAACATCCATTGAATTCTTCTCTTCTTGGCAATGCCAATTCCTTCATTTTCAGCCTCTTTTGGTGCTTGTTGATGGCAAGATTCCCCGGCTGCGCACCAAAAACATGGAGCCCCGAGAGGAACACCAAGGAAAAGGGAATTATCTTGCAAGAAAATCTATCTTGTAACATCAACAAGCTTGTTTTTCATGTTTCATATGGTCACAATGAAGAAAAGAACACCAGGCACAACAAATCTTCATGCAGCATCATGTAAATCTCCCACGGTTTTTAATAGAATCAACCATATTCTTCAACATCTTCATAAAATCCATCAATATCACAAAGAAAACAAAGAAGGACACCATCTTTGAATGGAAATACATCACATAGTATTCATCTTCAATATCTTCATAGTCTTCTCTCTCAATCTCTCATATACAATCACTCTATTTCAGTAGAATTGGCTATCTCTGACTCTCTCTCACACACTCCATCAATAATACATCATATCCTCACTACAATCTCTCAAAATTACTCTCAATAATCACTCTTAGGTCGTGGATACCCCTCCCAAGAGGTATGTCTGATATGAAAGGTCACCAGAGCCTCTACAGTGTCTCTTCACAGCTCACTACTGTCACTTCACTCTAGTCTTCTCTTGAGTCTTCAGCAGCTACTTCTTCCACTTCTTTCAGCTCTTTTGCACTTGTATTCACCTCTTTCCAAGGCTAGAAAACTTTCCCCAAAATCACACATACATTCCACAGAACACTTACAGAACAGTCTACAGAACAGTACCAGAACAGTTACAGTACAGAACAGAACAGAAACAGAACAGAAACAGAAGCTCTACAGAAGACCTACAGAAGGTTACAGAAGGTCATCAGAACTACATAACTCACTCTCAAATCATTCAAAACTCTCACAAACCATTCAATAAGCTTTCACAATATCTCATTCTTCATCAATCAATACTCCATCCCTCCTTACAGAAGACAATCAGATCAAAAACAGACCAAAACAGAACAAAACAGAAGGTATACAGAACCAATAAGAACCTATCAGAACATCACAAAACCACCAACAAACATCATAATCTTCCAAAACACAATCAATATCATCCAAAACACTCTCAATCCACTTCCTAATCAATCAATCATCCCTTAAAATCAACCATTCAGCTCTCAAAAACAACAAAAATCAGCCAAAAAACAAGTCATTTCAACACTCAACAGGTAAAATGGGTCATATGGCTAAAGACTGCTATAAAAAGCAGAATGAGATCATGAATGAAAAACTGCAACAAGGGAATTATGCATCTTCTAGTAGACAGGGTGATGACAAAAATGAGCATTTGTGCAGCACATGAACAATTTTGTGACAAGTGCAGAAGAAAGCAATGATGTATGGTATGTTGACTCAGGTGCATCAAACCACATGACAGGTCATGCAGAATGGATGGAGGATGCAAGGAAAATGAAAAACCAGGATTTGTGGAGACTGGTGATGATACTGCACATCCTATTGTGCAGATTGGAAAAATTCCTTTGTCTATGCAGGATGGGAAAAAGAAATACCTGTCCGATGTATTTCATGTCCCGAATATTACCAAGAATCTGGTTTCTGTTGGTCAAATGGTTGAGCAGGGCTTGCAGGTCAGATTTAATCCTCATGGATGCTTTGTTGAGGATATGAAAAATAAAGGTCGCTTGATAGCAAAAGGAAAGAAGAAGGGCAGAATGTTTACATTGGATGCAGACATGTCTGAATTGAGTGCAACAATGTTTGCACATGGGACTGGTGTAGTTGCAGATATTGATATCTGGCATAAACGCATTGGTCATGTTAATGTACAGCGACTTAAATCAATGCAGGCCCAAAATATTGTTGCAGGATTGCCTAAATTCAAGGTTGTAGAAATGCATAAGGTATGTGAAGCCTGTCAATTTGGAAAACAGGCAAGGAAACCATTTCCTAGACATGTTCAAGAGAGTAAGAAGCCATTGGAATTAATCCACTCTGATGTGTGGACTACTAAAGCTGCATCTCTTGGAGGCTGTCATTATTTTGTTACTTTTATTGATAACTATAGCAGAAAAGTTTGGGTGTATTTTATGAAAAAGAAAGGTGAAGTTTTTAGGCATTTCAAAACTCTTAAAGCTATGGTTGAAAAAGAAGCAGGCCTACAAATAAAATGCCTAAGGTCAGATGGAGGGGGAGAGTACCTCTCAAATGAGTTTGCAAGGTTCCTGCAGGAGCATGGCATAAAGCAGCAATATTCATGCAGTCATACCCCACAACAAAATGGAATTGCAGAAAGGAAAAACAGGCATATTGGAGAGGTATCTCGTGCCATGCTCAACGAAAAAGACTTGCCAAATTTTTACTGGGCTGAAGCAGTTGCTACAGCAGTCTACATAATGAACAGGACTCCCATTGCAGCAATACATGGGATGACTCCAGAGGAGAGGTATACTGGTAGGAAACCAGATATTTCTCATTTGAAAATTTTTGGTTGCATTGCCTATGTTCATGTGCCAGATGAGTTGAGATCCAAGTTGGATCCAAAAGCTGAGAAATGCATCTTTATTGGTTACTCTTTGTAGCAGAAAGGGTATAGATGCTATAACCCTTCTACTCGTAAGTTTACAGTGAGCAGAGATGTTGTTTTTGATAAGATGAGTAGCTGGTATAAACCAGTAAATGTGATTGATGATGTAGATGCACAAAATGGTAATGCTGCACAGAATTCACAGCAACAGTCACAAAATATTAGTGGACCTGGAGCGTCCTCTAGCAGTGGTTCACATTCTTTGCCATGGACAGGCAGATTGAGATCATGAGAATCTTCTCAAAGCAATGTAGATAGTGGTATGTAGGTATCACAAAAAGGAAAAGAGAAGGTAGATCAGCTCATGTTTGATGTGAATGCAGGTCACTCTTATGTGGATGGTGAATCCAGTGGCTCAGAACAGAGCATTGATGATGAGTTGGGTATTCCTTCTATTGTTACACCTGGAGTAAGGAAGACCAGGGATGTTTTGAGAGCACCTGGGAGTGAACCTACTTTGCGCAGGTCTACCAGAGCTAGGTATCCTGTGGATAGGCTGAAATATGATGGATTTACAGCCATTCACTATGCCTATATGGTCAAAGTGATATAGGAACCAGAACCCACTTCTTTTGAGCAAGCCATGGGAAAAGAGAAATTGGAGAAAGCCATGGATGAAGAAATGGATGCCTTGGAAGCAAATGCTATATGGGAATTGGTACCTTTGCCTAAAGGTAAGAATGCAATTGGCTGTAAGTGGGTTTATAAGGTGAAGCACAATGCAGATGGTTCTGTGAACAGATACAAGGCAAGATTAGTAGTCAAGGGGTATGCACAAACATATGGCATTGATTATGAAGAAACATTCAGTCTGGTTGCAAGGATGGCAACCGTAAGAGCAGTCATTGCTATGGCTGCATCAAAGGGATGGTCTTTACATCAGATGGATGTAAAGAATGCCTTCTTGCATGGTGATTTGCAAGAAGAGGTCTATATGGAGCAGCCACCAGGTTATGTGCATGCTGTTTATCTTGAGTTTGTTTGCAGGTTGAAGAAAGCCTTGTATGGCTTGAAGCAAGCACCTAGAGCATGGTCTGACAAGATAGGATAGTATCTTGTCACTATTGGCTTTCAGATTTCCAAGGCAGATTTCTCACTTTATGTGAGAAAAATAGAGAAAGGTATTATGCTACTTGTCATTTATGTTGATGATTTGATTATGACAGGTGACAGTGATGAAGATATCCTTCATGTGAAAATGCTATTGAAGCAGAAGTTTGAGATGAAGGATTTGGGAGAGTTGCATTATTTCTTGGGTATTGAGGTGATTAGATCACCAAGTGGGATACAGCTCTTGCAGAGGCAGTATGGATTGGACATGCTGTCCAAATATGGGATGACAGGCTGTAAGCCTATTTCAGTTCCTTTGGAGCAGAATGTGAAGCTAAGCGCAGATGCAGGTGAGCTTCTGGAAGACCCTACTATGTACAAACGCATAGTAGGAAGTTTGATTTATATGACTATTACCAGGCCAGATTTGAGCTATGCTGTTGGATTGGTAAGTCAGTTTATGCAGGCTCCAAGGAAACCACATTTGGATGCAGCTAGATGCATACTCAGATATGTGAAGTCCACATTGCAGTATGGACTATTTTATGAGACTGGGGTTCAGATACAGTTGTATGGATACATTGATGCTGATTGGGCTGGTCGTCTTTCTGATAGACGATCTATTAGTGGATATGCGTTATCTTTTGGGAGTGCTGCAGTCACTTGGAGCAGCAAGAAACAGCCTATAGTTGCCTTGTCGAGCACAGAGGCTGAGTACAGGGGTGCAGCAATGGCTGCATGTGAGGTAGCTTGGTTGCATAAGCTACTTTATGATATGCATCAGCCTCCTACAGATGGGCCAGTTGTCATTTATTGTGACAACATGAGCAGTATACACTTGGCAAATAACCCAATCTATCATGCTAGAACAAAGCACATTGAGGTGCATTATCACTACGTGCGGGAGAGGGTTTTACTAGGTCTTATTGATCTAGTTTATGTCAGCACAGAGGATCAGGTAGCTGACATATTTACGAAGGCATTGGGAGCAGAGAAGCTGCACAAGTTCAGAGACTTGCTTGGTGTACAAGAATTGGGATTGAGCTCGAGGGGGAGTGTTGAGATATCGAGCTCCACTCGTGATATGCCAGGGTGACCGTTGTGCATTTATGTCACCGACTTATTAGCTGCAGATGCGGTCGGTACACTGCCCATGAATAATAGCTAGATGATAGCTATCCTTATCTACTCTAGTTCGTGGCTCAGTTAGTATGCCACCTTAGTTAGTTGAGTTTGGTTTGAGACCCATATATAGGGTTCTTCTATTTCTATGTACTAGAGTTCTTTTGGCTTACACAACTAAGAAGAGGAAAACTGTTTTCAGCCTCCACCTCTGTGTGTATTCCCCCATTGTGCAAGCAAGAAAGCTACAAGTGAGACTCCTTCCTTCTCTCCCACAATCTTGACATTCCACATGCCATTTCATCCACTCCATAATGACTAAAGCACTTACCACAAGAGAGAAAATGAGTACTACATAACCATCGTAATAAACCAACCACATGTATCTCATTATAATCGAGGTTTTAATGTTCAAAATAGAGAATTAGTCTAGATGCAAGCCTATAAATCACGTGTTTGGGTGAAAACACAAGCTTTGGCATCTTCTCTGCAACATCTGAAGACCTCATCCCATCCAAGATATGTACAAAAGCCTTTACACATTTTACAAAAACTTAACATTAGCACATACATTAAGAAAACATTAAAGAAAGCAATGAATGTATTGTGTTGTGTCAACCTACATAACATGATTCTTCAAGTTCATCGTGAAGAACTCCTCGAATGAGTCTAGACCTTCTACTTGTATCCTTTGAATCTGTAGCACTACCTCTGAATGCAAATGAGCCTAGTACCTATCTTTCTTCATGTAAATTTGAAAGAGCTTGTAATCACCAAAATAAGGGTATTGGGGGTCTTTAGACTTTGTACAACTCATAAGATGATTTTCATGTAATGCATAGCAACATAAAAAAATAGGAAGCACTAAAGAAATAAAAATATGAAACATAATAAGATACAAATAGGAAGCATTGAAGGAGGCAATACACACACAAGTTGCTTTACAAATACAAATTACCTCTTCGGAGAGATTTTTGAGCTTGTAAGACAACACAACTTGTGTCTTGTGATCTTGAGCATGCTTGCATCATCCCACCTTAGGTCAAATAACAATGTAAAGAAATCATCCCCATTTTGGGGATTGGTAATGTGTAGATACTTGTAACCCCTATCTTTGAGGTGTTCCTCTTCCACTGTTATAGCCTTATCTAAAGGCTTCTTCCTCTTTGCATCATCTAGACCAAGAACCTCAATCTTCATAGTTTCTTCTGAGATGAAGACATGGAATTCATCCTATCGTACCAAAACAAAAATAAAATTATAGCTAGAGATAGAAAAGCACATTCCATACAAGAGAGCTAGAGATAAAAAAGCACCTCCATACAAGCTAAGATATTAAACCGCAAGGAGAGTTATACCATGGAGTAGTGCCATGATGATAACTTTCCTCTATACTCATCTCAATCTTAGTCCACTTCCTCATGTCTAGACCAAAAAATGAGACCTTTAATTGTAGGGCCTCCTTGTTTGCAGTACTAAACTTTTAGAACATATACACCTCATGTGGAATATTTTTAGTAATATGTGCCCTAGAAATACTATTGGAAAGAAACATAGTTATAATATAAGAATGCAAAAATATTACATTACAATGAGGAGCATAGTTGGAGGAAGAAGACTTACGCATTGGTGGTGCTGTGAGTGTGAGTAGTAACTTTGCTTTCTTCAGCTTTTGCACTTCAATGAATTGACACCACACACAAACATGGTATTGAGCATTATCGGAGCACTCTACAATTGAAAAGCAACAAACATAAGAATAGGATACAAATATTCAATGCTTACATGTATAATGGACAAAGTATGAATGATTACTTACTTTCTTTGATGCATCTCCGCCATGCTTTTGCTTTTGGTTATGAATTTAAAAAAAACAACAATGATGTATACATGAAATGGACATATAAGTGACCACCTATGTGCTTAACAACCTCTTCCATGGTATTGGAGTCCCCATCTACTTGTCCTTTGTCATCAATAAAGACACATCTTTTTGGACCACATCCTTTCTTTGTTGGAGGAGTGTCCAAAGGTCTCACATGCGATGATGCCTCTTGGTCTATGACCTGCCCTCCTAGGAACACATCCTGAACATAGCTTCCTCTTCTAGTCTTCTTTTCTCTTCTTCTTGCTCTCTTTCTCTCTCTTTGGCTCTTCTCCTCTCTCTTCTCATCTTTGTTCATTACAAGTGGTATCAGAGCTTTAGGCTTTGTTCCTCTTCTTCTTTCTCCTTTCTCCCTTTTCAAATCCAAAAAACCGTAGTTACTCAACTTGCAGATACAAGTACAGCAGGAAGGAATATAGTTAACCACCTCAGCTTTTTGGAGCAAGTAGGAGCTGTGGTTGGAGACTTAGACATATGTGGAGGTAAAACGGTTAAAATAGCAGGTCATCACTTTTTTTCATGCAAATTTTAGGGGTTTCAAGGCAAGTTGGAGGTTCAACAGTTTAGAGGAGGAAAAAACCACAGTTACTTTTTGTTCCAAGATTCTCTCTCTTCCCCAACAAGCTTTTCCCTCAAGCTTCCATGGTGGAATACCCCCAAATCCCTTCTTGATGGGACCTGAAATGAGCCAGCACTGGCTGTGGCACTAGCCCGGACCTCATGCTCATGACACACAAACACCCTCACAGCCTCGCGGACCAGGAGTGTCAATCTAATGCTGAAGGACAAACTTCCCTAAAGCTTAATCTATGTGTTTATAGTTTAAAGTCCAACATTTTCCTAAAACTCCTCAAAGGGAGAACCCAAAGTACATAGGCATAACGCCTCGTCACACACACATAGGAGGCACTCGACCGACTAATAGTCGGAGCCCCACTGCAGCTCTCCTACATCGCAGGGATTGGCCTTTTGATGCGCTGCTAAACATATAACACAAATGAACATAAACTCCTCTCAAGGTACCAATATTTTACGTTCCAGGATGTACCATTCCTCACTACACTTTTCCCTTAGGACCCAATGGCTAACCTACAGCTTAGGACATCCTCTCACGCTCATCGTTGGTCACAACCTAAGGAAAACAGGTGCCATGCATCTAGGAGATTTTTTTGATACCTTTTAATTATTATGCTTAATGCAAATCGTGTATGGCTATGTGCTCAGACAAAAGAAAGATCAACATCGTACATGGTGTATAAAGCATTCTTTCCATGAATTTCACTAACGCGTGCTGCGTTGAAAGGAGGCATCGAGCCATATGCTCATGCTACCATCCTCTTTATTCAAATCGGTTCCTATATGCCAAGTGCAATGCGTAAATCAAATCTTTTCTTTATCTTTCAGTGTTTCAGCCCCCTTTTCATCCAACTCTTATTGATCAGTTAGATAGGGTTTCTATGCATTTCTCCATTTTAAAAGAATGATAAATACACACAAAACATAGAAACGGGGACAAATTGAGGCCAACCTCGTGCTTTGCCATCGTTATACATTGCACAAACATAGATATAATTTTTCCTAATTTTCCTCAACCCGTTTTCTATTTTTCCCTAATTTTAAACCCATTTTCCCCATTTTTGGGCATTTTTCCTCTATTTTTCTTTAATAAATAATGACTAAAAATTAAATTTGATTGTGGGCTATGGCCCTTAGGTTCATTGACAGCAAAAACTCAGATTTAGTTGGTGTGACATATCATATTTCTCATTTATATAGCAAAACCCCCAATTTTATCCTTAAAACGCGTGTTTTTCATGTATTTTGACATTAATTCCGGCCATATAGCCTTATATTTTCTGATTTTCAAGTTGCAAACAGTTGAAACTCATGGCAAACAATATCATAATGAGCTTTCATCCCGTATGAACAAAGTTTCATAAAGCAAATAGCATAAAAATATCATTTTTCTTTATAAAAATAGCATTACTGCTTATTTTTAGGTCTCAGTTTCTTGGTCTTGATTATGGGACTGATTTCCAGCATGCATTTAATGCTCAGCATCTTCAAGAACAGCACTCTTCATGTCTTCATCCATCCGGAAGCAATCCAGTCTCATCCGGACAAGCTTTTCTCCATCATTCTTCATTGTCTTCATCCACACAAGAACAGTCCCTTAAGGGAGAGAGAGGGAGGAGAGAGAAAGACTAAAATCAGAAATCTTCATCTTGGCCATCATTGCGCGAGCGAGAGGCAGCCATATGATCAGCATACAGGAGGGAATCAAGGGCCAATGTCGGTCAGGGGGGTTGCATTGAGGCTACATGATCCATCTCCAAGAAGTGGGCGCAAATTTCGGCGCTTGTCTGGCCACGTTTTCTTCATCCCTCCTCTCTCCACGATTTTCATGCCACATTTCATGTGGCATAAGTTGTCCAATGCCCAAAGGTCACCACTCATTTGGCCAAAAAGAAGTCCACCCTTTCGCATCTTGACCGGTTCCTTGGCCATTTCCCCGTTCGGTGTCCAAATCGAGCTCTGAAAAATCTTGGGCATCTGGCTTGACATCCCACATTGGTTGGCAACTCCTGAAAACCCACACGGCAGTCTAAAAAATTATCAAAAATCAACAAGTGTCGCTTGGGCGCCTTCTAAGAGTCGTATTTCACTTGGTGCTTAAAATCGTCCTAGCTGGAGCCGCTGCCTTCGACGTTGAATATATTTCCCCTAAAATTCAGATTTTTTGGCAAATTTTAGGCACATCCCGGGCTCAAAACTCCGCTCTCACTTCTTCCTGCTAAACCAATCCTCAGCCTCAACATTGAGTCACCCCATAAGCTCCCTGAGGTGATCCTCCACTTGGAAAATATCCCTAGTGGCCAGCAATAGCGCATGTGGAGGACAGCAAGTAGCAATCCAAAAAATACAGTGCATTTTGTGCTAAGCTACCTGCTCCCCTATTCCTCATCCCTGCTCCTTCCGTGCTTGTGGGCCTTGATCCAGGACCCTTGGGCATGCAAACCCCCTTTCTTGGGTAAAATTGACCCCCCTCTGCTACTAGCCTACCTCCTAATCAAGCACCCTACTGTATACTACCTATGGGCATCCATTAAAGCTTAGCTCAAGCTCTTCTCCTAGTCCACAACCTCTGGAGCTCAGCCATTAGGAGATCTCTCAACCCCTTTTTGCCCTTCCCTACCCAGATTGAAGACATGGAGCTCAGTATGCATGGGAGTTTTGCGGGCAGCCATGAAAGCTTTCCTTCTTTGAAGCTCAAGTTTAGGAACAAGCACGGTAGCCATCATCATCGTTGGAAGCGTTTGAATGCTGAATCCTTCATCCATGGGAGTGCTCCAACCAATCATGATTGTTTGATGGAGAAAATGGGCATCATGATGAGCTATGCTTCAACCCTCTCCCCAAGTATTAAAGAGGTATGTCTATCTAATCTTAATCTCTCAAATTTATCCACTTTCTAAGTTTAATCCCTTGTTGGAGAGATGAAAGATTGCATAGACTTAGCAGCTCAATCCCTTTTGTATGCATGCATCATATCTAGTCCTGAAATTCATTGTATTGACTCAAATTAACCCCCATCTTGTCTTGTGACTTTGGATAAGCCTCAAAGTGAGTAATATCCATTGTAATTGGGTTAGTAGCAGCCATTGAGTCACTGGACTACCAAGGTAAACCCTACCCCAACCCTTGTTCATTCCTTGCATCTCATAAAAAGGCCTAATGTCTCCTTTCCAATGCATCTCATGCTACTTTCTTAATAAAAATATTTGCCATGTATACTCCGGCTGAGGAAAAAGGCCGATGTTAGATGAGGTGGTAAGACAAAAGAGAGATGACCCTCCCTTACCACTTAAGACCCTAAAGGGGTGCACAACTTGGTGCGGGGGAAACTTTTCCCACTTCTCGGTGATCTGGATCCTGATACTTGTATGTAGGTGTAGGTACTTCTCCATGATCTCCACCTTCCCTGATCCAATGATCCCCTTTGGACACCTCCCCAATGCTAATGGCACCCATATATGACACTTGAAGTGCATGTAGTAGTCAGAAGAGATGTATGGCAGTGAATTCACTTATGCATTGATGGCAAAGCATATGTGTATGCAATGATGCTTGGGATAATGCTCATTATGCTTAGGATTCTATTCATTTTATTGATCAAGCCTCTCAAACTATGCTCCATCCATATAAAGATTTTGCAATAGGAGACAGGTAGTGTTTTTGGTCATAGTCCTGCAGAGCAGTCATGAAGATGATATTTCAAAAAATTCTCTTTTGAATCTAGGAGTGGTTCCTATAGCTCATCTTGAAGAGGGCTTTGTCCTCTCCGATTTGAATAAAAAATCTCCCCAATCAGAGCTAGCATTTGGAAGTTATGCCCATTTTTGTGCACTAGGGTCACTATGGACAAGGTGAAGATAGACACAATAATTCTATTGTTGATCATTTTCTGTCAGTAGCTCAATAACTCATCTCAAATAGGACTTTGTCCTCTCTTTACTGAAACAATTGGGTAAAATTTCTATGGAATTCTCTCAGCTCTACATGGAGTTTATGATGCATGGACAGCCTGTAAAGGGAGTTCAAGATCATGCTAATTTTTAGCTCATTACAGCAAAGCAACTCAAATGAGAGTTTAAGAAATGCTCACAAATATTTGTTTTGTAATTTAATAATGAAAATTTGGGTCAAACTTCTGTAGTATCTAATGATTAAGCCTTACAGGCCTTACTTGGGGAATACAGTGACCTATTTCAGATGACTACAACCCTTCCCCCTAAGAGGCAAGTGGACCACCCACTTGACTTAGAGCCCCATTCCAAGCCATAAACAAGCCCCCTTACAGACTCTCTAAGTGTGAGCATGAAGAGATTGCAAAGCAAGTCAAGGAGTTGTTGGAGATGGGTTTCATTGAACCAAGCTCTTCCCCCTATGCATCCCCAGTCCTGTTAGTCAAGAAGAAAGATGGCTCCTTTCGCATGTGCATTGACTACAGAGATTTGAAAAAAATCACAGTGAAGAACTGCTACCCCATCCCATGGATTGACGACTTGCTAGATGAGTTGAAAGGGGCATACTTTTTCACTAAGATTGACTTGCCCTCTGGCTACCATCAGATTTGTATGAGGGAGGGAGATGAGGTCAAAATGGCCTTCAAGACTGATCGTAGACTTTATCATTTTCTAGTGATGCCCTTTGGGTTGACTAACTCCCCCGCTACATTTCAAAGCCTCGTGAATAAGATCCTTCAACCCTTTCTGTTCAAGTTTGTGCTTGTTTTCTTTGATGACATCCTCATTTATAGCAAGTCATCAAAGGATCACTTGACACATGTCAGAAGGGTGTTTGACATATTGAGAGAGCATCGACTCTTTGCTAAGGAGAGAAAATGCACCCTCATGCGGACATCTATGGAGTACTTAGGAGACATTGTGAGAAAAAATGGCATACAGGCTGACCGAAGAAGGTTGCAAGTTTCTCCCTTTTACTTTAGTTCTCCTCCCTTTTGCTCAGCATGTAGATAGCCCATATCATGCTAAAAACATGTGCCAAATTCCTTGTTTTTGGTACCCACGATTCCTATTTCTCAAAAAGTTCCCCTTAGCCCACTTTTTCATGAGCTTTAGTCCCTATTTTGGGCCCAAGATTCTATTCTTTTGTAATATTTTTTTGAAGGATATTTTGAATTATTTTATTAACCTTGAAGCTTGTTCGTATGAAAAATACTTTTGCAAGCTTATTTACAAGTGACCATTGTTTCTTAAAGATTAAAAAAGCCTTTTCACACTAAAGAACTCAATATTGAATATCCTCTTTTGAAGATTACTCTTCAATAACAAATTGATCTTCTACATCGCAATTTGGCCAAGGTTATTGACATCCTTCAAGAGAAGGAAGCACAAAAATGCATGTCTATCCAAGATGAAGATGAGTGCATTGTTCACGGCATCTTTGATGTACAACAAACCTAGAAAGAGAAACACATCAATCATAAGTCTTTCCAAAATACAAAATTCAATGGTAAGAAATATGGTAAAATTTTTTGGTCATGATTAAATCCAATAATTATTTTGACCAAGAATCCTTTTCCAAGTAGGGCAAAGCTCAAGTGTGCCACAAATTAAATGTCCAACAAAGCATCCCTATGCTGGAATCTACTCTACTAAAGTGTTGATCACCCTATCATATGGGATATGTTTCAAAAGAATTCCAAAGTTTCTTTCTTACCTCCTCAATTTCATCTCAATTCTCAAAGAGGAACTAGGCTAATCTTTTATGGCAAGAGAGTAGCAATGCAGTCACCTACATTGAGAGGTCTTGGCAATGATTTTTATTGTTGCATATGCTAGAGGAAGTACTAGAAGGCTTACTTCAATGAAAATATGAGAACAAACTCCAACCAGGTATACAAGCTAAGCTTCATTCTCCCGATCCTTCTTCTTCACAAGCTACCATATCTCATGCACACGATGTTGAAAAAGAATTTCAAGCTATTGCACACATCCTCTATACCCACCAATCTTCTCAAATTTGCTTTCACAATAACAATGGAATCCAAGAAATCCTTTCATTGCCTTTAGTTCAAATGCTATCTCTCCTTGTTCACCGAATTTCACATGTAAAGACACTTTGGATCAACAAGTTAGAGCAACCAAGGTTAATTTTCAAAATAGAAACCTCAATGTTCAATATAAGTGATAAAGAGTTATTAGCCATTATCCATGCTCTAGATATTTGAAAACATTACCTTATGGATTTAGAAGCTTTAGCCAAAACTAATGAGAAAGCCATAAATCATATTTTGTCTTAGTCATTAACTTTTGATAGACATATCAAGTGGGATTCCTTAAAACTAGAACTTTCATCCTATGATTTAGTATCAACCAAGATGTGCTAATGTTGTAGTTGATGCCGTTACCTATTGCCTCCATGATCATGTTTCTTCTCATCATATTCTTGGCTTTGATAATATAAATATTGTTTATCGAAATCATGTTTGTTCAGTAGGAATTTAGTATTTTGATTATGATGGTTTCTACTTATGCTACTAACTCTATTTTTTGTGATATATGGCATCATATGCATGACTCTAGTATTAATATTTTCAATTATTGTACTTTTATTAATGGATTTTTTATTTCCAAAAGAAGTTGTGTGTATCTACATCTTTTAGAGTCATGGCTATGTATGAAATGCATGCACCACCCTATATGGATCATAGAGTTATTCAAACTACTTTAAATGCTTGTAGAGAATATTCCTATTAGCCTAACTTAAAGCATGATATATCTCAAATTTTATCTGAGTGTCTCATTTGTCAAATTATTAAGGCATTATGGCAAAACATTCGGTTTACATATGCATTTAGCCATTAGTATTGGTCCCTATGAATTGATCTCCATGGATTTTATCGCTATTTTACCTACTACTTCAGTTCATAAAGATATGATTTAGACATTTTTTATAGCTTTAGCAAACAAGACTATTTTATCCATTGTAAAAAGATCTTAATTGCTCCTCAAGCCGCCAAGCTCTTTATCAGCACTATCTTTCCTTACTATGCCTTTTTCCAAATTCTTCTCTCTAATTGTGATTGTCACTTCTGTAATCACTTTTGGGTTGCCTTATTTAAGAACTTGGATTCTAAGTTGGATTTCACATGTGCTCTTCATCATGAAAGCAATGGCTAGTTTGAAGCTACTAGCAACACTATTCTAGATCTCCTTTGATCTTATACAATTGATCAACCTAATAAAGAGGAAGAAAAGCAATGGAAGATTGTAGAATTCCTGCTAGAGTTGAAAAATTGGATATCTTTATTGCCGAATCTAAAACCCTTTAACAATACACAATCTATTACTCCTATCACTGAGGATCCACCTTTGTTAGATGAGGATATTGAGATTCTAGTTCTTGAAAATGTAATTTATCATGATTTCACTACTATGCATATCAATAATGAGTATCACAAATATTTAGTCAAATATGAAAAGAATTTTATTGAAGAATCCCAGTGGATTGAAAAATCTTATTTATCTCTCATATATGATTCCCTAATTGCTACTTACCATTTTGAATCACATTAAAATTTTGAAGGTCATGGATTCACAGCACTAAGGCATCAACCTATGAATATTCATGGTTGCCCTATTTTTCTTTAGGCAAGGGGATATGTATAGATTTGCCACATTGAGGCAACATATAAAACTTGTTGTTCTTCTTATTAATTTTGTGCAAATGCATTGTATTGAAGCACTGGCATGTAGTTGGCCACCCTTGCCTTTAATTTTACATTATTTTATTTAAATGAGGATAGTTTCTTCTTAAACCCCAACATTTATAGAAATTACAAGAAGACACTACAAGATATAGACCTTATACCGACATTTAAAGCGACGAAAATACAAACAACAAAATTTGCCCCCGTCGTCGCAAAAAGCGTCATTATTGACGACGCCATAGAAACGTCGCTATATGCGTTGCTATATTGCGACGCATATAGCGACGCAACCAGTGAATTTGCGACGCGCATAGCGAGGCCAATAGCGATGCGAGCAGTAAATTTGCGACGCAAATAGCGACGGTAACAGGGAAAAAAAAAATTTGTGGCAGGGCAGTAAGCTGCCCTGCCACATATAGCATTGTGTGCTGTATGAGAGCCATACAAAATAGTTTCTGCACTACTGCATACAAAGCGCTTGCAAACAAAAAGAATGTATACTGAAATCATAAAACTGATACATGAAATAAATACATGATCGCATAAAATGCGATTGGTAAAATCATGAAAGGATATCACTAATACATAGAAAATGTCTACATAGATCAGGCGACTAAAAACTAAAGGTGTGTGAGCTCTAAGGATCCAAGGGCGAGCTATAAATCCTCGTCCCCCGAAAGCTCGTCTCGCCGCAAAGGAGCATCGAACTGATTCTGCAGAAAAAGAAACAATATATCAATCCACCATACAATAATGCATTCAAATATCTCATGGTAACTATGGACAAGAAAGATGAGTGACTTATAGGGCCGCCGCGTCTATACAATCGGTCGATCAATGCATTGAAACCGTGCCTCTCTGCATATCGAGTCTCAAGGCCTTGCGGATCGCGATTTGTAATGGAGTGCTGCAAAGAAAACAAAATGCTAACTGTTAGAAACATGATTGTTAGTACAAAGAATATTTTAAAAAAACAAATAAGCAAAACAAAAGAGAAACTTACAAAGTCCTCCAAATATGTCCTGTGGCCGCCACTCCCAAGATGATGGACCACTCCGGCCTCGAGTCGTGCCCTCACCGCCTCTCACTACTGACTCCAACGTCTTGGCGAATCTATAGCCTCCTCCCTCAGTCGGCACTAGTCATCTGCATCTAACCACTCGGGCTTTGCAGCCCCACTCTTGATTGCCTTGCGTGCATTGGATCATCTATGTGACATGTATGCATGCATGCAATCCATCATCCAGCCCGTAGAGAATCTATCTATTGCGGCTGGCACCGGAAACTCCTCGTGCAAGGATGCTACTATGTAGTCCTTGCTCCCCTCCGGTATGTTCTTCCAATGATCCAGGACGTTGTGCTGAAAAACTTGTTGGCACAACTCTCTCATGCGAGGCATCACCCTCCTTCCCTCATCATTCATGATGATGGCTCCTGACCTACTATCAACCAGGTATCCATAACCCCTAGGAGTCTGCCTAAGATGGGTCCTCTCCCATCTCCGTCCACGCTCCTGGGCATATCCAGGAGACCCCTCCACATCCGGTGTACCGACGGGGGTAATCTCTCTCGGAGTGGCACTCACAGGGATGCCACCAAAGGGGGTGCCACCAAAAGGGGTGCCACCTGCTGATGACTGCGCAAAAGCCGGAGTAACTGGAGTAGACGTCCCCACAGGTGTGACAAATCCTGGAGGTGACGCAGCTCCAGCTGAACGACGAGACGAAGACACCATATCCGTGTCTCCACAGCAGCACCCCCCTGATCCCGATGCAGTCCCTCCCTCTAGCCCAAGTTGTGAGCGTCGAGATCATATGCTCGAAGCTGAAGCATCTAATCGTACTGAAGCAGATCTAGCAGAGCGCCCTGACAAAGAACGAGACAACTCCTGGTCTGCCATCTCTCTAAATCTCGCGAGCTGGTCTGGAGACATGCGTGCCATCATGTCCTGAAACTCCTCATCGCTCATCCCTCGACTCATCCTGAAAATGTCACCTGCACAGATAAAAAATGGTGTTAGAATAATCAATTTAAACTATACAAAGCACAGTAATATAAATCATTTTTGAAAAATCCCTCTTAAAATCCATATCTTATGTACCTTTATGGAATATCTAAACAACGAATTGAGTAATACAATTCTCCAAGAATGAAGTATTCTATGGTCCCATGTTAATCTCCTGACACAACTCTACATACACTGGAAGGTCGATAGACATGTCACCACAAAAGAACGAGTCTGCCTCATTCTCAAAAAATTCTTGGACTACTGTATTTCCATCATTGTTAGCCGATGCGGGCTCCAAGCTTGCGGTGGCCTCCACCCCTTGTAATATCGACCCCTCTATTTGCATATTTTCTTCATCTATGCCCGGAACATCGCTTTGATCATATACTCTCGCACTTCGAGGAGTTGAAGGTATAACATACCACCATCGAGATTGTCGGGGGTTTGGATAGAAGATTACATGTTCACAAACACGTACAAAGCGAGTTTAAACCATTGTGACATAAACCATGTCGTATTACAATTAGCAAAGCAAATGACTCTATGCACCTGTTCACAATGGGCCGGCAACACAAAGGTGTCGCGCAAATCCGTCCATTTTTTTTCGGAATCTATTTCGAGAAATCCAGATGGACCTCGTCGAACTGTTGCTCCAGCTCCTCCAAGTACCACTTTGAACCACTGTACATCGAATAGTATCATGGAGAAGTTATGGTAATCCACCGTAATAATACTTTGCAAGTTCCCAAAATACTCCATCTCATCCACAACCGTGTTCGGATCCATTGCTCGTCGCCGGCTCTCTTGCTCAAACCTTGCCATGACACCACAGTCCATTGTGCAGTGCATTTTGTCAATACGCTCCATGCGAAAATGCCGTCCGCGCGACCACGCTGCACTATATATTTTATACTGTACATTGAAACACTCAAATTAGATGTTGCATATAAAATTTAGATACGACACATTCTAAACCCCTCATCACCTTTGGACTACATCCCCTCAAGAACTCCCACTCCTCCATTGAGACCTCTGTTCCTTCGTTGGATGCTGCGGTCAAGGCTCCATGCAACCATCGTGTTGACATAAACCGCAGCATCTCCTCCATGCCTTCGGGATATCGAATCGGTCGATGACGCGTACTGCGTCGGAATTCAGCTCGCGCTTCCTCTCAATCTTGCCTTGCAATCTAGTACTTGGCGAGCCACGTCTCCATGGAGGCATGGTGCAACATACAAAAGCGATTCACCTTCTCTTCCATTGAGGCATCCATTCTTTTTTCTACCCCACTTCCAACCACCACATCTCCAGTCAGTCTATCATCGTCCTTCAGCGTCCATAGCATTTCATTATCTGGTTCCACCGTTGGTAGCCATTGTGAGATATGCACTAACGCCTCTGACACCAACCAACCTTCCGCCATGCTACCTTCTGGACGAGCTCGTTGTTGCACAAAGCCTTTTAAGGTTTTCATGAAGCGCTCCAGGAAGAACATCCATCACGTATGGACAGGTCCAGCAATCTCCACTTCGTCCACAAGATGCACAAGAAGGTGAACTTGTATCGTGAGCATGCTAGTGGGCAGGTATTTCTCAAAGAGACAGACCGTCTCCACTGCTCCCCGCCTTGCGGATTCAATAGAGGACGCCTTAATCTCTTTCTGTGAGATCCATTGCACCAAAGTCGACAACTTGTAAATGGCCCCGCGAATTTCTAGAGTAAGGCATCCTGCGATCGCGATCGGTAGGACAAACTGCCACAAATGAGAAAGCATTATGAATAATGGCCACTTTTCAAATTGCAAAATGCCCACGCTAATTACAATCCATTCTATTCACAAACCTGACATATCTCATGCCAATGATGGGATTTTAGCCCCGACAATTGGTCATCTTTAGAAAATGCGGACCTAAGAGAATGCATCATACCCGTCGGAGTGTGGATAGACTTGATTACTTGCTTCACAATGCGCTCTTCTTTGGTGGACAAAACCCAAGGAGCGCGAGGAAGCTGCACTCCCCCTTCAGCACTCGACTGCGGCCAAAGCGCCTCCATCTTACCTACCTCCTTCAAATCCATTCGTGACCCTATAATGTCTCTCTTTCCTGTGATGTGGTCCCATAGCAAGCTGCCCACATTCTTGAAAATATGCATGGGATCCAACAAGTGGTTGACCTGTAAGTGGGTCCAATATGGCAACTCGTAGAAAACTGAGAACCGTCGCATTCCATTTGGATGTGATTCCGGGTTTACCATTTTCAGCTCGTACCAGCTTGCAGCGTTCATACGTGTTGGAGGTCGTCCAAGAAAACCTTCCCTGAGTTCATGATCCTCCGGCAAGAAAGCGGCGTGTCCTTGATATACCATCTTCTTCATGGTTCGTGACCTTCGGGAGTCTAACTGTGGCCCACACAATGGACATGCATGATAACTTGAGGTAACCAGACCTGTAAGACGAGCCACGACCTAGTGAATACTTGATTGAATGAAATAAAATATAGATATTACCAACGAGAACGGAGGTCTGCTCACTTGAGCACTCTCCCAATCCCGGAAAGTCATGCATCATCCACATGAGAATGGCTCAAATGTTGGCTGACCGCCGACCATCGCGCTTGCTCATATCTTGAACAGTGACCCCCTCCTCCCACAAAATCTTAAGCTCATCGACTAATGGACGAAGATACACGTCCATATTTTTTACTTTGTAGCAGCCCGAGACGAGCAAGCTAAGGATGAGATGTCCTTTCTTCGTAGAAAGCCATGGAGGGATGTTGTAGTTGACAAGCACTATAGGCCACACACTGTAAGAAGTCGAGCGCAGACCGAATGGGTTCACACCATCCATGGCGAGACCAAGCCGAAGATTCCTTGGCTCTCGCGCAAAGCCTGGGAAGGTAGAGTCAATGTGGCTCCATGCGCGTGAATCCGCTGATATTCGTTGAACTCCATCCGTGGACCTATTCTGCACATGCCAGGTTGTCAAGCTTGCCATGCCAGACGTGCGAAACATGTGGTTTATGCGGGGGATGAGCAAAAAGTGTCTGAGAACTTTTTGAGGGATGGTTTGCCCTTGCAAGTCCTGTCGATACCTGTGAGCACCACACTTTGGACATGTCTCCATAGTCTTGTATTCATCTCGAAACAGTATGCAGTCGTTGATACATGCATGGATGTTATTGTAGTCCATACCAAGCTTCCGTAAAACATGTCGTGCATCATCACGAGACTCAGGCATGGTATTTACAGGTGGTAATATATGATATTTCAATAACCTGAAAAAAATCATAAAACACCTTGAAAAAGCACAAATGTTTGCAATGATACTGTTAAAAAAAATAAATCAATGAAGCCTATGTGCAAGGTACCTGAATAACTCAGTCACATTCATATCGCTCCAACCGTATTTTGCTTGCACACTTAAGAGTGCAAGCAATGTCTTCAACCGAGATACTCGGCACCCATCATATAATGGTATGGATGCTTCCTCTCTAAGCGGGTCAGATGTCTCAACATCCATGGGAATCAATGCATCGATCATTGCCTCCATCTCAAGCTCCAAGATTGTAGGTAGGTCGGGAAGGTTGTCTGTCTCCTCTGGCATTGACGGTATAGATGGGCCTTGCGAGTGGTGGATTCGCTCCTGCAATCCATCCATCGCACGTCCATGAACTCTTCTAATTGGCCGCAAAGGGTGCACTCCCCCTTGGGTCGAGACATCACCCCCCTGGATAGAAAATTTGCCAACAAGACCCAATCTTATTGTGTATGGTTTTCAATTAGCTTGCGAGTATAATGCATGATTAATATTAACTTCAAATTACCGTTTGTTGAAAATCCGCAATCGCTTGATCAATGATCTCAGATTGAAACTCGCCAAATCATCGTACGTGTTCTATAGACAATAGACGTTTTTGTCTAATTGCCAACTTGCATTGAGAGCAAGGACATGGGACACGCTAATTAAGATATGTCTCACGGTCTTGAACAATAAGACCTTCTTCGTTTTCCATCTTATCTACATTACAACAAACGAGGCTTAAATGGATAGCTTTATGGAGATGTACATCAAGTTGCAAGTTGACCATAAATCTTGCATTGTACATAGTAGTTGAGAGATTTTTTGATGTTATATCTCGACCTTGTATCATGCTCTAGGATTTGTTTGTCCCGGTAGATAATTATTCGTTATTGTAAAAAACTGCACTAGAGGGCTTTGAGTATAAGTAATCCATTTATGAGCATCATTGAGGATCTCTTAGTCTAATAATAAATCAGTCTCAACAAAAAGCATCTTAGAAATGTGGTTTTTTGTCCTAGGATCACGTATTAAAATTAATGCCATCTATGAAATTTATCAACTATAGTAATAAAATTTATTTCAATCAATTCTACTCATAGTCATAAGACCTGAGAGAAAATATCCTATACTCAATTTAAGGGATTCTTATTCTATAACAATACTTTTGGGTTCATTTTGATGAAGTACCGTAATGACCATTAGCTAGGGTATCATTTTCTTTTAGTCCTTCCGTTGACTAGTTGGCATGATTTCTAATTTGTTATGCCTATAAAGTTAATACAAAAACAATGAATTATGCATATCACAATTAGATCCCCTACTTGGACATTATGAAGGACATGACCAATTTTAAGCCATCTTAAAGAGTCACCAATGTACGTGGCCCATGGCAAAGCACATTGCATACCATTATCGATAAGTCTATTATCTTAAATTTCCTTCCCCTCCCTCTCCCTCTCTTTCTCTCCCTCTCTCTCCCTCTTCCTCTCTTTCTCTCTTTCTCTCTCATTTCCTCTCCTAAACAAGCAAAAAAGAAAGTGATTCAAACATTAAACAAGCAAGAGGGAGAGTGAGAGAGAGAATGCACTCTCCCTCCCTCTCCCTCTCCCTCTCCCTCTCTTTCTCTTTCTCTCCCTCTCTCATTTCCTTCCCCTCCCTCTCCCTCTCCATCTCTTTCTCTCCCTCACTTTCTCTCTTTCTCTCTCATTTCCTAAACAAGCAAAAAATAAAGTGATTTAAACATTAAACAAGCAAAAGGGAGAGGGAGAGAGACAATGCACTCTCCCTCTCTTTCTCTTTCTCTCCCTCTCTCATTTCCTTCCCCTCCCTCTCCCTCTCCCTCTCTTTCTCTCCCTCTCTTTCTCTCTCATTTCCTCTCCTAAACAAGCAAAAAATAAAGTGATTTAAACATTAAACAAGAAAAAGGGAGAGGGAGAGAGAGAATGCACTCTCCCTCCCTCTCCCTCTCTTTCTCTTTCTCTCCCTCTCTCATTTCCTCCCCCTCCCTCTCCCTCTCCCTCTCTTTCTCTTTCTCTTTCTCTTTCTCTCCCTCTCCCTCTCTCTCCCTCTCCCTCTCCCTCTCTCTCTCTTTCTCTCTTACTCTCTCGTTTCCTCTCCTAAACAAGCAAAAAAGAAAGTGATTTAAACATTAAACAAGCAAAAGGGAGAGGGAGAGAGAGAATGCACTCTCCCTCTCCCTCCCTCTCCCTCTCTTTCTCTTTCTCTCCCTCTCTCATTTCCTCCCCCTCCCTCTCCCTCTCCCTCTCCCTCTCTTTCTCTTTCTCTCCCTCTCTCTCCCTCTCCCTCTCTTTCTCTCTCATTTCCTCTCCTAAACAAGCAAAAGAGAGTGATTTAAACCTTAAACAAGCAAAAGAAAGAGAGAGGGAGACTCACCGATGAGATATGGCGAGCGTGGGGCGGCTCCTCTTTGCGATGAATGCTCCTCCTCTCCTTCGCGAACAACAGCGGCGGCGGCGGCAAGTCTTCTTTCTCTCCTTCTCTCACGACAGTCGCTCTCTCCCTCGCTCTTGCTCTCAAAACTCACAATGGAGCAAACGCGAAATGAAAACCGCGCTCGGTTTCGGCCGCTTTTTTTCCCTGTGGAGCGTTGCTATTTGTGTCGCTATTTGCATCGCAAATGCGACGCAAATAGCGATGCCAATAGCGACGCCGCTATCCGCCGTCGCTAATCGGCGTCGCTACTAGCTCAAATCCTTGTAGTGAGAATTATAAGAAACTATGATGATAATTTATTTATTTTTTTAAATATTGAGCATTGTTTAATTACCACATGCTTGTAGGTCTACGTATGATATTGGTTGCTCATGCTTGGTAGTTAAATGGTAAGGACTAATGTGATATGTGTTTGGTGTAGTAGATTATTAAGTGAATATGCTATTTTTTAAAGAGCACTTATGGTGCACAAAGAATATCTATTTACTGCGTGCTCGAGTAGTGCAAAATTATTATATTTTGTATATACTGTCTTTTGCATGATGGTTGTATGTGCTAGTGACTTATTTGAGGGCTAATTTATAAAATCCCAAAAATCTTATATTATTATTATGATGTATATTTTAGAATAGATTAACATTTATATTTTTAGCTATTATCTTTAGGAAAAATAGTCTATCTTTGAGAAAGGAATTTGAAAAGAAGAATCATATAAGGAAGAGAAATATATGGGCCTATTTTGAGATGTCTTTTGTATTTTGAGCACCAAGATAATAATATAAAATTAAATACATGCATGGAAAATGTGCATGGGGGGAGGAATTGTACCCAAGTGGTCTCTCATGCATTTGTCTCTTAACTCTGTTCTCTTATAATTAGTGGTTCTCTAAGTTCTCTTCAATTTTATTCTAAGCTATGGTGAGTTCTTGTAACACTCACTAGATATTTGTCCAGTGGTGGATATTGATATAAAATGTAAAAATTACATGTTGCAATGGATAGAATCTGAGCAAGAAGTAGAGAATGCAAGAAAATATGATAAGATTAAAAACTGCTTTAATTTCAACCAAATTGATACAAAGATGGATCTTTTCACCTGTGTGCTTCCATTATGAAGCCTAGATGGCAATCCTGATAGATGATAAATGAAGAGCTTAAGGGTAGCTAGAAGAACTATGACTAGGTAAAAGATAGATTGATGGTGGTCTTGGAGGGGTCTTCCTTTTATAGAATGGAAAGGTAGTCTTTTTGGCATGTCTGACTATATTATGGACCTTTTCTAGTTGGTCAAGGAATATTCCCTATATTGTTAGGCTAAGGGCATTGGCCCTACACCCTTAACTACTTTATCTAGCCCAAAGGCTAGATACAAAAAGGTCACTGTTTTGCCATCAAATCACATAGACTATTATGGGAGCACTATATTATGCTTAAGAGATGAGACTAGATGCAATATTTGTTATAAGAATTCTGATTATAAAGTAATCCCATGTAGTGGTACAAGGTACAATGATAACTTAACAAGACACAAAAAATCCCACAATCTAGAACCATAGGCATAGACAATAGGATATAAAGGAACCCACAACCCAAGACCATAGTTATGGATATACAAGATATCAAAATTACAATATCTCCCTCAATGGGGATGAACAAGATACAATATAGTACTAGACAAGATCTCATACTAGGAGATTACAAGGTGACAAGGCAACATGAGTATAATGGAAGACAAGACAATATTAGATACCATGACTAGACAAGAACTAGAATTGGAACTTGAACTTACTTGGAAGTCTTGACACCTTGAGCTCCCAAGACTGGCATTAGCAAGATTGAGGAGCTCTATGGTGAGCCCCTCCTTTTATAGGTTTTGGGAGGGCGGCTAGAGTTGTTCTAGTATATTCCATGATGACATCATCGATGATGTAGGTGAGGACATGGCATATATTCTAAAAGGTTCTATGATGACATCATTGATGGCAATGCCATGGCATATCTTTTAGAAGGTTCTATGATAACATGGCAAGGGTGAGTTCACATGGTTGGCTCGAGGATGTCTTGTTAAGGGTGCATTTGCATGGGATGCGGATTCATGTGGCATGAGAAAGAATTAATCCATACACTTGATCATTGCATATCTATGGCATCACCCCCTCCTCTAGCGATGATTCCACAAGGAGCAGCTTGGTGGTTTGGTCCAAGTTTCGTTGATTCCTCTTGTGAAATTCTTTAACTTGAGAGGTGCTCTTTGAAGTCTACTCAATCCATTAGCTCTCAAGTATCATTATTCATTATGCTGTCATACTCAACTTGCATAGCTACTCTCCATGCTAGAACAACAAGTACCTCTTTGAAGTCTAATGGCTCCTTTATTTCTCTAATCTTTATTTCAAACTCAAAGCTCAAGGCCAAATTGACTATGTGAGAAGAAGCCTTTCTTTTCTCCTCTATTCTTAGAGACATCCTTGGTCCATTTGCCTTTTCCTCAACACGTAGGCATAGGATTATTGTGATCATAAAGTTACTTCACCCATCACGGAAATGGCTTTTTGGTGGCATGATTGTAGGTTTGTGAGTAGTTTCCTCATCATGCAAAGATAATGCTTCCTTCTCCTTAATCAAAGGGACAACTATTGGGATAGGTTCATAGTGGACTACTTCCTCACCAGACGATAAAGTGGAAGAATTTATAATCTTCTCCTCCACTAATGTAGCTGCTCCTTGAGTGTTAAGGGCGGTAGCAAGTAACAGCATTGAAACCAAGATGGCTAGTGGTGCATTGATGAGTAGATGGTTGCAACAATTGATGGCCATTGACATGGCATGTGGTCAGAGAGAATATTGCAATTAATAGTAAGCTATAAATGAGAGAGGCTGACCTAATAAGCAAGGGATTCATTTTCTTGTTTGTGGATTTGGTTGAGTGTTGTCTTTTGAGTAGTTTGATAGTTGGATGGTTCGAGTCGATGTCCTAGATGCTAAGATAGCCGTAGAGCTATCCCTATTATATACCTTGAGTCATAATCATTGGTAGTAGTACTACCCCCTTTGTATTTCTCATTATCTCCAAGTCTATGAAGTTATGCTACTTCTCCAATGTTAGTCTCTGTGTATTGATATTTTTGTCTTTGATGAGACTATTTATTGGATACAGATATCAATGCACTTAGGATTTTTGTCTGAGTATATCATCTTTGTCTTTGTTATTTTGACTATGTTTGTCTTCTTGCTCAAGTCACTAACTGTATGTTAGGATGTTGATGTCCACCCGTATCAATTCTGAGTATGATTGCACTCTACACTGTGGTAGTGATGTTGTGACTTGATTATACCATGGTGATTGTTCCTATGCATGTTAGATTGAACATGTACGTGTTTGCAAGGTCCCGCTGATACATTTCTAGCTCTCGGCTAGGCACGATGGTCCAAGATTGTTTAGTGCCAAAGGGAACAATCTCGTGAGGCTCCTTCTATCCCCATCGATGATGCATCTCAACAACCATGAAAGTGTTAATCATGCTCCACTCTTAGGAACAGTGATGAATCTACATTTACACCAATTGCCTCCACTACTCGAGTAAAACTAGTGGGTCATTTCTTTGTTTTTTCTCATCCCCCATCTATACCTTTTTCTAGATTTTTATTTTATAATAAAATGGCCCACTAAGTTGCAATCCCATTACCAAAGTTCTCTCAATCTTTCCATGAGGATCTGGATGATTTCATCCGCCAGTTTGATGTTATACATAATCAACTTTATTTATCATGCCAACGCGCTACACAAAGTCCTTGTATTTGAATCTTTGATGCAAAAAAAGGCTGAAACATGGCTTGTGGTTGAACATGGATGTCCCACCTAGAGTGATGTAGTGACTTCCTTTTGACTTAGATTTGAACCCTACCGAATAGACATATAGACTCTTGAAAGGCTTTGCAATTTAAAGTAAGGAGATAAATATTTCCAAGCTTACATAACCATGTTCATAGTCCTAAAAATTAGAATTGACCCAAATATCCAACTCTAGGATAAAATATTAAACACCATTTATGTCCAAGGCTTCAATAAGCTAATCTAGAAAGCTTTTGCCTTTGATGATTTGTTTGGCAATAGTATAGATCCCTTTTACAAGAAAGCTCTTAGATTAAAACAATTCCTATCAAAAGAAAAATCTAAAAAATGACTAAAATCCACAAAGTCGGTGCAAAAGAGATTGGATGATGACACCAATTATTTAGACTCTAATTCAAATCTGGAGGCAAAAACTAGCAATGAGGAAGATGACTTTGAGGATGAGGAGGACAAAATTCCTGAAGGAAAAGGGAAAGAAACCCTTGTAGGACACTCAAAAAAATGAGGTCAAGAATATATGGTGTACAAAATGTAATAATCTAAGCTATATATAGGTTGAATGTTGACTAAATCAGTGATTGTGTAGCATTTGTAATACAACCACTCACAACATGGACTATACTACCGGAACAATGGCAAATATCAAATGGATTACCTTGGAGGATAGCAAGGTATTGGAGTATCTCACTCTAGCTAATGGAATACCATGCTATCCAATCAGGCTTAGATATTTGTAGTAGCTTACACTAATTAGAAGTATCAACAACTCGACAATGGCGGTGGTATATATGATAGAGGAGGAAAAAGCCGATGAAAAATCATATCATTTTCTAAACATTGTTTCTTTTGTGTGTAGGAAGTGCATTGGATATTGGAGTGTCCCAAAGCCCAAGTATATAATGCCAGAAAAAGGCAAGGGCAAGGTTGGACATCCATGTATGGAGCCAACACAATGGTAATCAAGGAGTTAATGGAGCCAAATGTCAACATGGCAACACAGTCCAAAAAAACTTACAAGTATCATTAAAACCCACATGCACTTCTTGGGAAAAGAATTATTTGTTGTAAAATGATGGTCAAGATTATACAACCTCGAATGGAGTGAATGGAAGTCATGCTATGATGAACTATCCACAATATAGATAAATCAGCACCCAAGTTCAAGATGGAATCAACAAACCTAGAGAATGGCCATGGACCCATAGATTGCAAAGTCTAAGCTACAATAGGAGAATGTCCCGGAAGTATCAAACCCTGAGGAAGATAAAGGCAAGCATGTTATGAAAGAGGACCCACAACCTAGTGTTGTCATTGAAGTTTTATCCCCAAAGGAAGAAAACCCACACACTGTGAGAGGATTAAACTGGAGTTTAAAAATCTAGAAGTCTATCTTGGTGATGGAATAGATAATGGCATTAGTAAACCATATTGTTTACCATGGTGTCTTTTAACTCGTTGACAAATTAAACATTCAGATACAAAGTTAGATACATCAGTGTCCATATGTGGCCAATAAAAATCTTCAGTCAATGTACGCAAAGTAGATATATCTCCTCTATGACCTTGATATGGAGGACAATGAATTTCATGCAAAACAATGATCAAAATGGAACAGTCACACATAATCTTTTTTATAAAACATGAATCCATTATTGTAAGACAGTGAATCAATAGGAATCCAATTATTTGCAACTAGTTTATTCCAATCAGCTTGAAAAGTAAGATCCTGATGATAAGTATCTTTCATAGGGATAAGAGAATCAAATGATATCACAGAAATATTATGAATTGTCGGTCTTCTACTCAAAGCATCAACTACAACATTCTCTTTTTCAGGTTGATATTGTATATAAGAGGATGAAAACTTTGAATAAAAGCTGCCCATTTAATGTGTCGGTCAGATATTTGTGGTTGACTAAGGAGATGTCTAATTCTTTGTTGGTCAGTTTTGATCATAAATTCAGATCCCATTAAATAATGTTTCCATTGACGTAAGGCTTGTACTATAGCTAGCAATTCTTTATCATAGGTAGAATATTTAAGTTTAGATGGTTTGAGTTTACAGTTAGAGTAGGCTATGGGATGATTATCTTGCATAAGGACGGCTCCTATTCCAGATCCACTAGCATCAGTAACTACTAAAAAGAATGTCTATTGAAGTCAGGTAGTTGTAATACAGGAGCATGAGTTAAAGCATGTTTCAATAAATCAAAGATTTTTGTTGATTTTCAGACCAGTTATACACAAACCTTTCTTTAAAAGTTTTGTCAAAGGTAATGCAAGTAATGAGAAATTTCTCACAAACTTTTTGTAAAAACTAGCAAGACCTAGAAAAGAACGTAATTCATGCACATTTTTGGGTATGGGCAAATTTAAAATTGCTTCTATCTTTTTAGGGTCGACTTTAATACCTTCTGATGAAATAATATGTCCTAGATATTCAATTTCTGTTTGGAAGAATTCATTCTTTTCTGGATTAGCATATAATTGATTGTCTTTTAACAACTTAAAAACTAAAGATAAATGTTCATAATGCTCATTCTTATTTTTACTGAATACTAATATGTCATCAAAGAATACTATGACACAATGCTGATGTTTCAAAAATATGTGATTCATCATACGACTAAATGTGGCTGGTGCATTAGTTAAACCGAAAGGCATAACTAGAAATTCATAGTGTCCAAATTGTATTCTAAATGTAGTTTTGAATATATCAGATTTGTCCAATCTTACTTGATGATATCCAAATTAAATATCTATCTTAATGAATATGGCAGATCCTTGTAGTTTATCCATAAGATCATCTACCCTAGGAATTGGATATCTATTCTTAACAGTAATTTTATTTAGGGCACGATAATCAATGCACATGCGATAAGTATTATTTTTCTTCTTCACTAATAAAATAGATGCACCAAATGGAGAACTACTAGGTCTAATTAATCCTCTGTTAAGTAATTCTTCTATTTGATTTTTAATTTCTTTCTGTTTAATTTGGTTATGTCTATATGGTGCTTTACATGGTGGTTGTGTTCCAGAAATTAAATCTATTTTGTGATCTTCAGGACGTGAATGTGGTAGTCCAGGTGGTAAATCAGCAGCAAAACAATCTTGAAATTGGGCAAAGAATTGTGTATGCCTAGGATGCATCTGTTTTTCTTTAGTTTGTATTTCATTCACCCATATTAAATAAGATTTGTTACTTTTACGTAATACACATTTAGCCTGAGTATGAGTAAGTAGTGGAAAATTATTGGAAGCGTGCATACCATGCAGTGTGATTTATTTTCCTTGAAAATAAATTTTAATTGAATGCATAGAATAATCTATGTCAGGATTGTATTGATGGCACCAAGGCATTCCTAAGATAATGTCATTAGATTGCAAAGGTACAACTAGGAAATTTCTTCATTTAGTATATTCACCAATTTTAATTTCTAAATTATGCACATCTTGTGTTCCATTATATCTCGTACCTAGGAATGTAGCCTTGATGCGATAATGTGTAGAAACAGTTTGTAAATTCAATTCTTTAACTAATTTTACAGAAATAAAGTCATGTGTGCTCCCATCATCATGTAAAATAGTCTTTTCTTTACCATGCACAAAACATTTCATTGTTAACAAAGAATGGGGAGTTGGCATACCTGGCAAAGTATCCAAAGTAGTACCAATGTGGTCATCATCTTCTGTAAAGTCCAGCATTTCCTCACGTTCTTCTTCTTCTATGGCTCCCAAATAATTGATATGGACAGGTGGATTTTTGGATTGACAATTGGCTACTAGATGTCTAGGTTGATGACATTTGTAACAAACTATGGGTTTTGCTTTGGATACATTATTGGTAATTCTGCAAAAATTTCTTTTGGAAAGTCTCCCATGTAGTGGAACAATCAACGCTCTTGCGGACCGTAGTCCACCATAAAGATGCTCGATCAACTAAATGGTTAGTGACACATTTAATTTTTCCTTTCTCAGCATATGTTTCTTCATGGAAGTAATCATCAAATTGACTGATAAAAGCGAGTACAGTCTTTCCATCGCGTGATCCATTGAAAGTACGAAATTTGAAGTTTCTTTTACTTATCTTCGTTTCTTTGAGAATGGATTGGGCTTCAAGTGTTGCATCGATGGTACGTCGTATAAGATCTTCGGGTTGGCATCCATCTTGGTTGGTGGTAGGTCGTTGCAAATTGGCTAATTGTTCAAGTTGCATCATAATCAAATCCAACTTTTGCTCCATTATTGGTTCGGGTAGATCACCTTCAGCCATAACATCGTCCATGTTTGGATCGGTCATCCTGCAAAATTCCAAAAGACCTCACACTCTCGAAATCTTATTAGCGGGATGAGTGTAGCTCAAAGGCGGGTTTACAAGGCTTGTATATTTTGTTTGAATTTTGTAGTCTTTCTCCTTTACGATTGCGATATTCGTTGTCACAGCCGTCTTCCAAGAGAATAGTGTTGCGTAGAAACTGTGTATAGTTTGCGTGTAAACTTCTGCTCTTGCTGAAACTGGTTCAGCAAGTCTACAAGTGTGAACAGGGACTTCCAGAGAGCAATAGACTGATTCGTGTGCTTCTGCATGTGAATTGTCTCTATGATAGTTGTTGATTAAGTCTTTAGTGACCTTTGTGACTTGCAGGATTAAGAAAGCTTGGAATTTTAAGCTTTAGTGTCAGTTTATATTGACGCCGTAGGTGAAAAAATCCATGTCTTTAAGCTTTTTAATAAGCTTACTATTAAGCTTAATAAGCTTTTTGTTAAAGCTTTGAAGCTTTGAGCTATGGAGTTAAGGTTTGTCTTATCTGTATGAAGACGACTTGTTGAAGGAAGTATCCGCGTGGTCCTCCACCTACAGAGGCTGGTCTCTCGCGATCAGAGGGTGCAAAAGGGGGTTCTTGACTACCAGGAATACGCTGGTATCGACCGTTCCCGACGAACTGATCCTGTAGAGCTCGATCGTTCCAGGAGCTCCGCCTTCGCGCAAGATGGTAAGTGATTGGAAGCTCTCGATCTCAGCTTTGCTCTGATACCACTGGTGCACAGATCGCACGCCGTATGCGCGCATAGTGAGCGTCAGAAGGTCCCCAAGAACAAAAGAACTCTACTTTTTACACAAAAACCAATGAAGAAAGCTTGCACGACATGAACAAGAGACCAATTGGGTGCAATCTCCCCCTATGCCTTGTGTGAGTGCTCCACAAAGCATGTATTTAATATATTATTCATCTTCAAGCTCAAATAATAGCCCAAATTACAAAATAGCACGATTTAGCTTTTCAGTTTGCTTTTGTGCCAATAAAGAATTAAAGCTAATGAGCACCCAAGAAGTCAGGCGGTACCCAAATACAATGTCCAATATAAATATTTAAATCGTGTGCCCATGCGCATACAAGAATAATAAATAAATATCAAACGCTTTGATAAATAAGCGCGACAAAATATAGGCGCCATGCCTAAGATACGCGCCCATCAAAATTTGATGATAATTTGAATATACACTATCCTCCAATGCTTCCCACTGCCACTGCTGGTTGCTCTACACATCAACTGAAGCATTCACAATTGTTAGAAAAATAATACAATTAAACCAACAAAAGTGAATACCTAGCAGTCTTCAGCTACATAAATAAATTGGTTAGAAATCAATCCTAACCTTAATTTATTACGAGTGCGCACTCTAAACTCATAAACGTTTGTTAATTTAAATATGTATTTTGCGGAATCACCCGCTATGGAATCACCCATGTACACATAAAATTAACAAAACGCCCGAAAAAGGATAGGCGTCCCCATCGACTTCTCGCACAAAGAATCCACTTTGTGTATGAGCCCTGGTGATAATAAAATTTTATGGAATCTACCGTAAAACCTCACGGAATCCACCGTGGAATATGCCTCCCGGTATCACTTTTACTTGGTTTTTGTATAATCTGTGTGTATTGAGAGAGGGAGAGGAAATGAGAGAGAAAGAGAGGGAGAGGGAGAGGGAGAGGGAGGGAGAGGAAATGAGAGAGGGAGAGGGGGAGGGGGAGAGGGAGGGGGAGGGAGAGGGAAAGAAAATGAGAGAGGGAGAGAGAGTTTTCTCTCTCTCTCTCTTTTACTTTTTTTGGTATAATTCGTGTGTATTGAGAGAGGGAGAGAAAATGAGTGAGAAAGAGAGGGAGAGGGAGGGAGAGGAAATGAGGTATAATTCGTGTGTATTGAGAGAGGGAGAGGAAATGAGAGAGAAGGAGAGGGAGAGGGAGAGGGAGAGGGAGAGGGAGGGAGAGGAAATGAGAGAGGGAGAGGGAGAGGGAGAGGGAGAGGGAGAGGGATGGAGAGGGAGGGAGAGGAAATGAGGTATAATTCATGTGTATTGAGGGAGGGAGAGGAAATGAGAGAGAAGGAGAAGGAGAAGGAGAGGGAGAGGGAGAGGGAGAGGGAGAGCGAGAGAGAGAGGGAGGGAGAGAGAAAGAGAGGGAGAGGGGAAGGGAGAGAAAATGAGAGAGGGAGAGGGATTTTTCTCTCTCTCTTTTACTTGTTTTTGGTATAATTCGTATGTATTGAGAGAGGGAGAGGAAATGAGAGAGAAAGAGAGGGAGAGGGAGAGGGAGGAAGAGGAAATGAGAGAGGGAGGAAATGGGAAAGGAAAGAGGGAGGGAGAGAAAGAGAGGGGGAGGGGGAGGAAATGAGAGAGGGAGAGGGAGAGGGAGACATTAAACATATAGGGAAATGAGAGAGGGTGAGGGTGAGGGTGAGGGAGGGAGAAGAAATGAGAGAGGGAGAGGAAGAGAAAGAAAGAAAGAAAGAAAGTTATATTAACGTCTTCTAAAGACCAAAACTGGCCTATGAGACAAACTGTGGTACAACTGATGAGGTCCAGCTATCCAAAATAAAAGTGCTGAATGAAAAGCTAAAAACTGGAAACTGAAAATACGGTGCTGTGAGTGTGATAAGTGTCGTGTATGTGTATGTGCTATGTAGCTCTGGTACTCCAGATAATGGCTACAAAAGGGGAACAAATGTCGGCTGTGATAGGGGAACAACTGTCGGCTGTGATAAAGTGGTGCAATGTGTATATGTAACAGATGCAGGGAGATATACTATCATGGAATGTAGTAGCAGTTGTCGAAGTCACTAATAGTAGGTGATCCCTCCTGGATGCAGGATGTGATACATCGGCGGTGGAAAAAGAGCAAACTGGAGATCTGAGATCCAATGTGTCGAGTGTCGTCGGATCTCAGTCTGCTGTCGATGTAGATCAAGAATCCTCCGGATCTCCTGTCGGTGTGGCTGTGGGGTCTGAAACCCACAGATCCTTGTGCGGCGTCGGGTACACTGGTCCTCAGCCTGCTGTAGTGTGAGCCCGGAGGTCTGGCTTGAGGCTGGTACAGTAGCTCTCACTCTGTCTGTCTGAAAGAACTGTGTAATAGTCGTCTGGGTGGGCCCCTCTCTATGGGACCCGCTGTGTGCTCTGCTCTCTGATGTGCCATGCCTCTCCCAAAAAACGGCCAAATGATCTCTGATCCATATCAGTCATACATCCCTGAAGTGAGCTACTCAATGTGTATCTAGATCTCAACTCTGAGTATGCCAAATATCTGAGAACAAAATGCTCCTCACTCTCCACCTTTTATCTGCAAAGGGGGCATATCCTCTCCTCCCACGGGATGCCACTGGCTCTACCACTCTCAATCATAAGCTGATGTGATGATACCCTGAGCTGTCCAATAAGAACTCTCAATCGATGTGGCATATAGATCTGCATATATCTCAGAATCTCTATGAATCCCTGCTCTGATATCCTCAAGAACTGTGTATAATAATGTGCCATCTTCGATGGCAGTGGCGCTGACCCATGTCCTCTGTATATAAATATGCCATATCTCCTGTCTGATGACTCTGTTCCTCTCAGAGAGAGAGAGGGTGTAAGTGGGAGCCTGAGTATCATATAGAAGAGGTGGGAGTCTATCAATGTCCAGCCCATGTCTGTCAAACCAAGCTCTAGTCTGTGCATACCATGATGTGGTATCCCCCGCTCGAGCCATCTCCTGAGATGCCATATATGCTCTATATGCAATGCGATCTCTGTCTATATCCTAAAATCTGTGTAGGAAGCACTCTGTCTGAAATAATGCCTCAACTAGCATGGGCGTGTGGCAAGCTCTGCTTGCACAATGTCATGT